>NW_015551081.1:77177-115668 GCF_001515605.1 Sinocyclocheilus anshuiensis | reverse complement strand
CTCTCTTCTCTCTCACACTTTCATTGTAGAGTTTCTGAGCCAAGTCCATCCTAGCCTCAGCCTCATATGGCACGCCCAAGGACTCTTTTGGACTATATGATGCATATTACACATAGACTGCAATTAAATGCACATTTTATGTGTGTGCCAGAATACAAAGACATGTTTCCATGGTACCAATCTGCTAAATGCATTTCTGAGGAAGAACTAAACACTGGATCTTCGAAAATTTGTGAAGTTCTTGAAGTCAAATCTTCGAAAGACGTTTGTAATTGAAAGTAAAGATCGTTGCGCACAGCTTTTGTCTTATGTCCAACAGATGTACTCATCCCTACCTATCACATAAAAACCAAACTAACTGTGGTCCAGCCTGTGGTTGCAAAGAGGACCATGCCCATATTCAAATGATTGGCTACGCATTTTTAAAAGGTCTTTAGACCCTTGTGGAAAAGAAGTGCACTTCATTTTAATAAATGTGCAGTTTAAAATCTTTAAAATATATTTTTTTAGAAACAGTACTTGCAACTGACCCTTCGCAAAGAGCTTGACAGACAGGCGATTTGACCAATCATAATGCCGCCATTTTGTCCGACAAACAAATCAGACAGGAGAGTAGATTAACTTCGTAGACTTCAACTTGAAAAATTGTGTGTATTGACGTCTTTCCGCGGTTGAAATAAAATACGTTCTGATGTACATTCATGTTTATTTTGTGCTTTAAGTGAATGTGAAAAGACGATCGATTCTGTGACGCTTGAACTGAGGCACTACAGCAATCTGTCACGACACATTAAAGAGCCACAAAACTTTTTTTTTTTTTTTTTTTTTTTTTAATTATGATGAAGTCAAGTAGCTTCGAAAGTACCATACCAGAAGTAACCTGCTCTGTCTCATCCGCTCTGTTTCCTATTTGTTCCAACGTACCGAAAGACGAGACACAGCAGGTTACTTTAGATATGAAACAAAGTCTCAGCTTTCAAATTTTGTACTTTTTAAAGAAATTTCAAACAATAAATTGCATTTTGTGGTTGTTTATTGTTGTCGCTCTAGCACCTAGTCGGCACATGAACCGATCACCTCTTCGTGTTCATGAAATAAACATGAATGAACATCAGAAATTATCTTGTTTTAACCTCGGAAAGACATCAATAAGCAACATTTTTTCAAGTTCAAGTCCACCAACGTTAATATACTCTACTGTCTGGCAGATTCTGCGTTATGATTGGACAGATCTCCTGTCAGTCCCTGCGAAGGGTCAATTAAGTGTACTTAAAAAGAGTACACTTTTATGACTATGTTTTTAACACACTTAAGTACACTTTTAAGAAGTGCACTTTGTAATAATCTCACAGTTTTACTTTAAAGTACATTTTGAATCATTTCAATACACTTATTTGATGTGTTGACTAACACAATTATATGTACAGTACTTGATTATAATTTAACTGTAGTGTGTTATTCTGTATTACATTTAAACTAAATATTTGAACTAAATTGAAACTTCATTACAAATGTGTAATTACAAATACATTTAAATACATGATAAACAATTTTTTATATAAATGACATACAGTATATTTTAGTTTACCATAAATGCTTGTCAGTACTTTCAGCAGTACACAAACTATTTTTCAAAGACAATAGAATTATTAAATTACATAAAGATAAACTAAAGTCCTACTCATGCCAAAGAATCATTCTTAAGTTCAACTAATTGCATTGAATATAAATCTTTGTGAATAAATTGTAAATAACATGCAATTAAGTATCTGAAAACATTACATTCAGTCTAAATTTACATATATTCCTTTAAAATAGATCGTTTTCATAATAAGCAATATTTTTAAAAGTATACTAAAGCGTACTTCTTTTTCACAAGCTGATGAACGTCTCCTTTGAGTTTTGTCTTATTTCCACATTTATATCCGGGTTCTAATAGTATTTATGTTTATTTAACTTGACCTTTTTCTCGGGAGACAGGTCACCCATTAGATTTAGTATTCATGAGGTGATCCATTGCATCAATGGGAGACGACAGTGTGATGGCGCTGATATGAGGCTTATTAGTTGGAGTGTTTGTGTTTAAACTTCCTCCTCTGCTGGAGCAAAAGGTAATTACTGCAACCCTACTGCACTGCACTCTCAAACACCTCACACACACACACTTACAAATGCATGTCTATATGTGTGGTTCTGTTTTAGACACTGTCAACATGACACCAGCCAGCATGCTTACCCAACATCAATAAACACCCCCTTCTCTGGATCGATTGTCAAATCTGAAAACGGAAAAAAAAAACACGGAAGAATGTCCTGCTGAAAAAAATACATAAAGTATGCTAAGTGTTCTAGTTAGTAGACCATCTAGCCGGTTTGGTTCAAGCTGATTTTGAGGCAGGGTTATTTAGTGCAGAAAGCAAATTATCATGCATAGCGCTGAAGCTGCATCAAATGCACAAATCCCAGAATTGTAGCTGCTCTGTGACCCCTATCAACCTTTTGAGACTCACAACACTCTCCTGTGGAAATTTGAATGAGAATTGGTCCCGGAAATGCTGGCTAATAATGCTAACTTAGCGCTTAGTGTATTAATGAGGCTAGCCTTGCCACAGGGCTCGCAGAGGAGGCTGAGAATATATCCTAAGTCATAAGAGCAATGTGCCAGTTTATTGACTTATGCCTGATCCAGCCTGCCTCAGAGCTGCGGCTTCTGTCTGCTTTATTACGGTTCCCCCCTCCTTCCCCTCTTTCAGATATTACAGAGAGAGAGAGAGAGAGAGAGAGAAAGAGAGAGAGATCACAGGGGAGATGAGGCTGCACGGCTTGGATGGATGGACAGATGCATTGATAAGGATTGCAAGCGCTACAGCACCAGCGCTGAATGTCCAATCACTTCTCCCTCCCTCTGTCGAGTTTCCTCTCATCTCAGTGGTCTCTTTCCCATCTCACCTCCTTTGTCCTTGTACACGGCATAAAAAAAATCATTTTCTTCATTTGTATTTTTGAATTTAGTGAGATTAATTTTGATGAGTAATTTTAACGTCTGATATTTCTGTTGAATAGGTTTGGCAAAGCAAAAGCAAAATCTTTAAGTAGCCCGTTCCTGAGAGAGTCAGTGAACTAAACAAGCTAAGACAGACAATACTCCAAACACTCTTAAAATATAGCTTCTTTATTGGCATCTATGGTTCCATGTAGTGTTGCTTTCGTCAACGAAGATTATGACTAAATATCGTCGAAAAACTAAAATGACAGTTTCACAAAAAGACTAGACTAAAACTACAATTAAAACAGGCCGCCAAAAACAACACTAGTTCCATGAAGATCCTATAACATCCATGGAATCTTTCCATTCCACAAAAGGTCCTTTAGATTTCTAAAATGTTCTTCACGCTAAGAAAAAAATGATTCTTTTAAAAACTGTTCACTGAAAGGTTCTTTGAGGAACCCAAAATGGTTCTTCTTTGGAATTGCGTAGGCTAGTTTTATTCAGCAGGGTTGTCTGTTGAATTTAGTCAGGTTAATAAAAAAAAGTGTGTAAGAAAAATCTAAACCTACAAAAGGTATTAACAACTGGTTTTATTCAACCTACATACATTTATTTATACCAACAAAGTCCGATTATAGCTCTTCTTCAGTTGCAGGTTAGCACTTTTTACAGAGTCGATTCTCAAAAAAACAAGTCATGTTAAGGTCTCACGTAAATTGTTTTGAAAGATGTTTCGATATTGTTACTGGAAAACGAGACAGAACCACTGATTGAGACAATGATTTTTGGAGTGTATATGCCTCTTTCCCCCTCTCTGTTCTCCCCTTTCAGTTTTCTTGAGGCCTGAGTGCTCTCTAATGTCTTCATGTCCCTTAGAAGGTAGGCCGAGGCATCATACTTACAGCTCTTTCGCTTTTGTGGGCTGGATCAAAACTGCCTCCATTTTCGATGCGAGAATGTGGCAGGAGAGAATTACAGGTAGTTTCGAATGTGGTGGTGGTGGTGGTGAAGTTCAGGCCTGGACATATTAAGCCATAAAGCACTCAGTAGGTGTGTATGAGTAGGCGTTCATGGCTAGCAGCCACCATTGGGACTAAAATGTTCACCGTCACACCTTTGTTTAGTAAGTTTTATTTGTGACATCAATTTTATCAATTGGCGACATTTGTTTTATTTGCAATATTTCTCTATTGCCTTCCCTTTGAAAAATCAGTGACATTGGCCTTGAAGCCTGTTATTGTGTTGCCTCTAGGACAGGCAGCTCAAAATGAGCTCGCCGGTTGCCATGGTTACCTCCCCAGAGACGTGAGCGCGCTTGTTTATCTCTGGCCAGTGTGCGCGCTCAAGCCGTTTGGCGCGGGGGCAGGCGATCCCGAGCAGATGTGAGCGCTCGGCTAGAGGGAACGATTAAAGCACACATGTCTCGTTGCTGCGAAACACGTCAATCTGCGGCACTTTCACCTGCATGCATGTGAAAATCAAAACAGCTCGAATTAAAGATAAGGAGGACTTTAGATGCGCTCTGTCAATGCCGCGTGTGATTCAGCCGCCGAGCGCGCACGCCAGCGCTGACGTACGCAGCCAAAAATAAGCGGCGTATAAAAGGAGGATATGAAATGACCGCAGTCAGCTCCTGCTGCCATTGAGCGTGGGGCTGTGCCGCCGTCTGGAGGCGATATATGTCAGATGTCAGAGTGTGTAAGTCACGGGGTTGACCAAGCACAAACCCAGAAATTTCTGTCTTCACGTCTGGAGCCTCTAGTGCTTTCAAAGATGCAGCGACTTTTTTTGCATCGCGGAGAGATAATCATGATGAGATGAAAGAATTTCATTTTGCCACAGATAGAAAGGAGAATGCCTTTGATTTAAATGGTTTATGTATGAGCTCTGCCGCTGTTTAGCCTGGATTTCAACGAGTAGTGTGCTGCAAAATAAGAAGGCATTTTTATGTAATGGCTGGAAAGCGTCGGTTCGCTTAGGCCTAAAACAGCATAAAGAAATGCCCTTCTATTTCCTTCTGTCCCCCCAGTTTTTTTAGACAAGTACCTGAGGTTAGCATCAGAGTCACCCTCCTAAAAATATCCGGCTTGCTGCACGGCAGGTCCTCCCTCAGGAACAACAGAGCTGTCCTGCTGTGGCCCAGCTCTTCACCGCTGCCCTAATTCATACACACACACACACACACTCATGTAATTCGGTACTGTACACCTCATTACACTCTCTCTCCACAGGAGGGATGTTGAATGAATGAATGAATGAATGATGCATTTATATAGCGCTGGGGATTATTAGGAGGCCATGATTGACAAGGGCCAGGGGGGCAATTTGGCCAGGACACCGGGGTTACACCCCTACTCTTTACGAGAAGTGCCAAGTGTCATTTTTAATGACCACAGACAGTCATTCATTCATCTCTTATGTTCTCACATAAGAGAAAATTCTGTCATCATTTACTCACCTTACCAAACTCATACCCATATGATTAAAACAATTATGCTACTTTAAAGTAAAACTTTTATTTTGACATCGTCAATGTGTACTTTTGGAAAATGTACTTAAGTGTAACTTAAAGCAACTGCATGTGACTTTGTTTGTTTTTTGTTTGTTTGTTTTTTCAAAATCATTATGATGAAATACTGACGTCTAATAAGGCTTCTGTTTATTTTCCTCGCATCTGCCAAACGTCTGTTTCGGGAGTAGGCTATGTAAGTTGGATGAGAGGATACAAACAAATGTACATGTACAGCTATCCACTGTAATTATGGCAGTGATGTATTTACAACAGTGAATTCCACTCACATAACTGTAGGGCTCCAAATACTCAAACCTATAGTTGTTTTAACAAACATATGAAAATGTACCCTGAAGCCCTATTCGCATAGAATTAGTATTACCTGGTGATCTCTAGTTATTTGTAACAATTGCGGAGGTTGTCTGTGATCTTAATCCGTACGAATCGGCCATGTCTGCAATTTGTAAAGTAAAAATTCCACCGCAAATGACCTACCATATTTCGCCAAACTCCAAGGTCCTGTGATAATATTAGTCCCGTGTGAATTAGGATCACTGTGATTTGGCCAGGATTTGGCGGGGTCGTATAGGCTATAATTTTTTCAAGGTTTTTGTTTCCAGTGTGTCTTTTTATCCATCTTTCGCAAAGAATGGAGGCTGCGTTGGGGTGTTTTGATAGTATTTTGGGTGCTGGGTCATATCGCTATACACCATACAACTATAGCCTACAATTTGCAGAAAGAGAAAGCTGGAAACCATCAGAAGAGCGAAAACAAAAAGAATGATTAGATAGAGATGGATTTGCATGCATAGCAGCATTCGGTAAGGAACATTTGATATATAATGTTACGCAAAGCCTTGACATCATATCCGGGAAAAAGGTCAGTAAATTAGAGTAAAACCACAAACTTAGCTGATCCCCTGCGAATGCGCCACACGAAATTCAAATATGGGGGGTAATTTCTAAATCACACGAGGTCCCCAGATAATACTTATCCTGTGTGAATAGGGCTTAAGTACACATAAGTTGTTTGGAACAAAAAAATAAATAAATAACTGGAGAGTGAATCTAATGTGTGGTTACAATGCAAGTTAGAACAAGTGGCATTTGGCAACACAGAATTTTTGTAGTACATACAACTTTTGATGTCTGTTTCAGAGCTCCACAGAGGGCAAGATTATCAGTGAACAACTTTACTTTTAATACTTTCCTCAGAACACTTTGAGCACAGTCCATATGTCGTATAAACAACTTTTATGATACTTTTTGGGAGCTTGACAGACACAGTCTCATCTAATTTCATTATATGGAAAACAGCAGCCAGGATATTTGAGAATTAACCTTTTGTGTTCCATGGAAGAAATTACTAATTTCTAAAATTACGAATTACGAGAAATTAAGAAATACAGGTTTGGAATCTACTTCAATTGTACAATTTTGAATAGTCGATCTTGAATGCTCGAACCCTTCGATCTTGGCATCACAATACTGTGTTTTATGACCACTCTACCGCTCCAAAACTTTCTAACAAATGTCCATCAGCCCCTCTGAGGTGTTACGGTATAATAATCCAGTTATCACCTCAAAGAATAGAGATGATGCCGATAACAGACCGTTTGAAAGCTTCCAGCACACTGGTCAACTGGTATTGTGCCGTCTCCATGCCAGGTGGGCGATTCACTGCAGATGCCACATGATGTAGCAGCCGAGCTAAAGTGGGCAAGGTTGGCACCAGCTCCAGCCTCTGTGCCCAGGCGGTGTCGTTGTGGAGCCAGAGAGGCATCAGTATTACACGCTTCCTTGGTTCATCCCCATGGACGCGGGCGACTAATTGCACAAACTGTGCCAGCGCAGATGAGAAGTGATTTGGCGCTGATGGGATTGGCTAATACAGGCAGGCTGGAGGTAAGGAAGAAAATCAATGAGCTTTAGGGCTGAGAGACAGAGAGCAAGAAACAGACAGCCACCCACCGACAAAGTGTGAGAGCCTTTATGCCTGATGGAGTAAACACATATATGAAACTCCCAGAGCTACCGATCTCATAGGCATGTGTGTGTTTGTCACACAGATCTGTATTTGCATTTATTGTAGATTTAATTCAAAATATACACGATGTATGTTTTTAGAACTGTGCCGTTTCGAGACTGTGCTGTATTGTGTATTGTGCCCAGTGCTTAATTTGTAAATAGTGGAACCAGAACAAGAACTGGTGAAGGATCAAGCAGGTTTGAGGGAGTGACGAATCTGGCAGGTGAGAATGTGTTTAACGCCTAATCAAGCACCCCAATATAACCACCTCTCCCACTATAATCGTCAAAGCAGATAGAACTGGAGCTGATACAATGTAAACAGTGTTACGTCAGGCTCTTGCAGTGTACACAGCTTTGTTCATTACCGTGGAGGGGAATAAGTCTTCCTGCACTGCAACGCCCGCTTGTTGTGTCGATTGGGTGTAACAGGTGCATTGATAGCATTGGCACAGTCGTGGTGAGTTTCCTAATAACCTGCATTAGCGTAAATGAATATGCAAATAAGATTATTCTGCAAGCAAGGATCATTTTCTCCTGACTACACTAGTGGAATAGACTCCTAAGACAACCTCAACAAACAGCGTTCGTGTGCACATATGCCAAGATGTGACAGACAACAGAAAGGATTAAACTCACGGTGTAATGGAAGTAGCTACAGAACTTTTCTTCCGTGTTGTGACATACATCTGATATGTAACAGGAAAAAAAAAATGTAGGGCTTGGTTCAACCCACTGAAGTCCTTCATATGTCACCAGAGAGAAGTCAGTCATTTTATTGGAGAAAACACGTTTTGATTAAAAACGACAAGGTTTAAAATTTAAACATGCATGGATAAATCGTTCACAATAAGATCAATAGCATGCATTTAGAAAATAGATGGCGAATTTCCATTTCATGCAAACTTAAGGAGATATATATTGTTATTCTTGATTTTTCATGAAATCTATATGCATCAATGTATGAGGGCAATCGAGGTTGGGGATCCACTAAAACACATGCCGGGTCCAATTCCAGAGGTGCCAGATCTGTATCGGCCTTGTTCCAGCAGAAATTAATTCCTAGGTTGTGCTTTAAAACACCTTTTAGTTGTGACTATTCACAATATTGCACTGCATCTCATGCCTTGTGGTGTAAATTTCTTCTGAATTACATCGAAATTATACACACTATATCAAAGCTCCTTGATCGTACGGGTGCTGCGTTTAAATCCATGATTTTTCCTACAAACCAGCATGTATGTCTAAGCTGGGGGAGGGGACACATGCTTGCTGTAGGTGTTGTGGCCGCATCTGTAGGGGTGAATTGAGGCTTCAGAGCGAATCAATGCATTTGAACTGAGGGATTGCAGCGGAGAGCCGCCACGGCAGCGCATAGCCAGCTGGAGCACGCACACCCACGCACACATGCATGCTGTCAGCCCGGCGCTCCCTCTCTCCCTTCACTGTCACCACCTTTCTTTCATGCAGACAGGACCGAGAAAGAGAGAATTTTAATGGAGGTCTCATCTGAGCTCTCTGAGGTGTTAGCTATGTTCAGGGAGATAGACAAAGAGAGGAGGCCCTATGACAATTGATGAAAAGGCTTCTCTCTTTTCCGATCTATTCTCAATAGAGGAATGCATATCTCTTGCACACAAGTCCTTTCTTTCACCTCATATGTATGCAAATCGAGCATCCTATGCAAATGGGCCAGGCTGGCGAGGAGGGGGGCTTTCAAACCTGCTGTGCCTCCAGCTTCCAATCAGTTATTCACGACGCACACGGCGGCGTGCACCTGAATCCACGGGTGAATGGAAATCCTGCTGCAGTTCCGCAGTCGGCGTCACGCCGCTCACCTCGTCGCACCGCCGATGATCGGCGTAGCTGCTGCGAGTCTTTGCATTAGTTGCTAGCATCTGCTCCACGCCCTACAGCGGCACCACTGTCGCACCGTGGCCCTGAATTTCCTATGTGTGATGTTAAGCTGCTTTCTCAGGCACGGCTCTTTGCGCCTTCTGGTGAGAGACTTAGCAGGCCGACGGCATCATTTGCTTTCACGCTTTTCACGCACAACTCCCCCCACCGCTACATCTCTGTCTCTCTCTCTCGCATGTGTGAGGATGGGGATCTTGTGAGGGAGAGACAGTGTTCTCCAGCCTCAAAGCTCTAAGCTGTCAGAGAATGTATGTGCAGACACGACTCCTGCGTGGCGCTGTGTCAAAGCACCCAGCAGAGGCGAATGCCAATGCCTTTAAGAGACCTTCATCTGAGCCGTACTCACAAGACAGGATTTGCATGGACTACTTGATCTAAATATGCAGGGTTTTATTTGGGTTGTGAATTAAAAGGTTAGTTCACCCCAAAAAAAGGAAATTCTGTGATCATATATTCACCCTCATGTCGTTCTGACTTTCTTCCATGGAACAAAAAAGGAGAAAATTTGAAGAATGTGCACACTGCTCTTTTCCAACTAAAACATACAATAATGGAACATTTATGATTAATAATTTTTGCTCTTTTCCACACATAAAGCTGTCAAATGGCTTTGAAAAATAGTTTTTTGAAATATCGGACTGTGTTGGTTTTGAATCAGATTTGGGGTGTAAAAGTCCTGCAACCATTCAAGACCCCAAGACGTGCATCATGAAAGTTACACATAAATAGCACTGTGAAGAGAGGTACTGAATGTTGCTTAGGGTAAAAATATTTTCAGATTGATGGTACCTCTCCAGGGAGGCTCAGCTGTGCTGATATACTTGGTTAAAACACCCAAACAGCAGTGAGTCAGGAGCCTGTGAGGCGTACACTGAGCCGCTGAGTTAATATCCTAAAACAACCTGTCATGCACTACACACACATTTATCACCCAGAGCTCATGTATGTGCAGACACAGCCCTAGCACAAACCACTATGCACAAACACACAACCCTCCCCTGAAAACACAAACAAGCACACAAACACATTTCATCTCAGCCTCAAACCCTCATAGCTGCTATTCGTAGTTGGTCCAGTTTATAAAAATGACTGCAGAATCTCCAAAGCAGCTAGGCTAAGGCCTGAAACATACTTCATGCAAATATGCAAATTCGATTTCACACTTTGTAGAGTTCCAAAATGTGCTTTCTCGGCATTGCCACAAGGGGCACTACAGCAGGTATTTGTAAAAGTCTTTTATGGTCAGTATATCTTTCAGGTCAGCTGCTACCATGGTAGAGCAACATTTGAAGAGAATCTTATAGAATAAATGAAAGTTTTAGCTAGATACCCAAATAATGAAACAGGCCTTATTACTCCATGGCAATATATTAGCCAAACATTTGCATTTGTTATGCAAGTTATGCTCATACGGGTTGTTGTCTTTCATTGTCTTGTTTATGTGTTGCTCTTGCCATATTTATCTCCCTTTCCTCCAAAGCTCATCTCTGTGAAACTCTCTTTGCAGTCTTCAAGGATTGTGTCTAAGGGAGAAAAAAACTAGCCTGGCTCATATTAAAGATCTTCTCTTTGAATGGGTCTTGAAATGCTTGAGGGTGGTGTTTCACACACCTGCTGTCTCAATGTCAAATCAACAGCAATCAATCGTATTTCTTAATTACAACACTACATGCACACACACACATTTCTGCACAGGAAATTTGAAGATAACCAAATGAGATTTGTTGATGAAAGAGAGAGAATACTGGCTCAAGGACTGCATTAGAAAGGGATAGAGGGTGACCGTATGAGACAGGCAGATGAGAGACAGAGAACTGGAGTGCTATTGTGTAGACTTCACCCAGGTGCAGGGCACATTGAGTCAGACAGGAGCCTCAGCTGAATGCTTCATTTTCAGAGCAGCACGGACACCACTGTCCTCTATCCACTCAAAAAAGAAGAGAGAGAAAGAGACGTTTCCCCAGCAGGAGGACATGACCTTCAGTCTATCCCTGCATCCAGCCCCTTTAGCTTGCAGCCGCAAACACAGCCCTCTTTAAACCACGGCTCTTCGCTCAATTACGTTGCAGGTAATTTGTGTGGTATTGGAGATTAAAGTTTAATTAGGGTGACTGTAGTACTTTGGGCCTGGGTTTAATATAATCTCGGTGAACTGGCTGCTTGTGAAGTGCCCTGATGTCAGGCTGAGGTAGATGGGATCCAATGCCGCTTTTCATCAACAAAGAACAAAGAATCCCGACTCCCCCAGCCCTCTACTGGCTTGGCTGAGATCCACCAGCACATTTTCACTCACCCATCCCTGTCCACACTCCCCCACCACACATACACACTCACAGCCCCCTAGCAAACAGCGGCACAGAAGGTTTGGACCGAGAGAGACAGCAAGAGAAAAGCAAAACGAGAATGAAAGAGAGCGGGAAATAAATATGCCAAAGCCAGTGCGTCCCTTTGTCTTGGACCTCATTCGCAAGCCGCGGACTCTCTGAGCATCAGAGAAAGCATTTCTGACAGAGCAATCGTATCGTTGGGCACTTTTCAAAGAGCAAATCCTCTCCCCCACCACCCACCCCAGCCTTGGCAAGATAGAACGACTCGTACGTGCTGTCAAAGAGCATGTTGTTGCGTGGATGTGTGCATTTGCGTTCCGAAGGAAGTGAGTACAGAGGCGTGTGGAGGCGGTCAGCATTAGGGTCTAAAAGAAGCCAAACAATAGATCCCAAACAGGATTTTACAAGACATTGGGAGCCTTGTCCCAAAGTCAATTTGATTCCACTAGATGAGGATGCCAAGAAGAAAAGAGGGGGGGAGGGAAATCAATGACAAAACTGCCTGGCAATAAACGATCTCCATTCCATCTTCAACCATCTATCCCTCCCTCCCTTCCTCATCTACTATCTCATTCCCGCTTTGCCTGCAGTCTACCCCTTCACCCTGCTCTGATTTCATCCATGCTGTCAGTGGATTGCTGAAAGAGAGGCTTTTAGTGTCAGTCCATCTGGATTTTCAGCGCTAGAAAATTCCCCTGCTCATTCCTCAGGTAACAGGACGGTGGTTGATAAGGCAGAAAGTTGGGATGACATACATGGAGCATGAAGAGACCGGGAACATCAAGGGCACCTTCCGGGAATCGCCCGAGGTTCTGCCACAAAATAGAAAAGACCCCAGCATGTGCACCTCTGCTACCCTCCAAACCTTGCCACCAGTTAGTTTTACACCTCTTTCTTCTTTTCTCCTTTAATTGTATTATAATGTCCTTTATTGTGCATCCTCTACCTGGCAACCTTGAATTCCAGCCAGTTCTTTCACTCATCCTGCATTTAGACCAACCTAAGAGCCCAAGCCAAGTGAGTGTCCATGTCAGCTGTCATTGCTGGAGCAGAGCACGACGGTGGTTGATGGTTCTCTCTCCGAGGGGCGTGAGATGAAATGATGATCTGCTATGTAAAATAGATCAAATTGGCACGATCTTGTGGCCAAGCTTCAGAGATACGCAGATTTGTCATTCAGACAGAGTACAGTGACTGTTATGTCCTTCTACTAAACTGCCCGTCTGACAATTATGGCAGGGAGGTAAACAGATAGATAGATATCTATAGCCGGGTTTCCATTATAGATTTGCGCAAAACTTTTGAAATATTTTATAAATGTTGAAAAAAAACCTTTTGAGAATTGACAGCGTTTCCATTAACCGATGTTATGTGACTATGTTTCTTGGAGGTTATAGTACATTAAAGAATGACCATGTGACTTTTACGTACTTCAGGTGACTTGTAAATGTGGGAAAAAAACCTGTTTCCATTGCAGTTTTGCGAAATATTCCTTTTTCGAATTGCCTGAAAAACCACCTCATGTGAACGTAAGAACTTTTTTGTGATATATGGGAGTTTTTGCACAATTGACGTGTTTCCATTAAGGCGTATCTTCAATTTGCATTTTCAATTTGCGCAATTTGAAGGGTCATGGAAACGTGGCTTATTCCACGCTGGGAACTGATAGCAATGGAAGAATCGAAAGCTGCCCATGGGAAATGCGATGGAGTAAAGCACAAAAGGGGTAGAGGTGTGTGGATAAACATGGGCTGTGTTTCAAAATCTAGTGAGCTAACCTAGACAGCATGTTTGGGGACCATATGTAAATGCAGCATTTTGGGGCAGTCAGCTGAGGTAGTGACTTGTCTGCCCAGATAGCATGTTTGGATATCGTGCAGAATTTTTGGGCATCAAAGCCTACTAGACAGCATTTTTAAGAACCACTAAGGAAACACTAGAAAACACCTAAGAACCAATGCGTGTTTTGCCCAGAAACACCATCTAGATAGGCAGCTGATTTGGTTTTGAGCCAAGGCCTTTGTCTGTCACTGCTCCGCAGCTCCTGAATGCAACAACACACGGCGTCGTCTCAAGGTCACTGCCAGTGTGTCCCCCGCTTCAGGGTAGAAAGGTTAATCTGTAGTTAAGGTGGAGCCAAAATAGGACAGAGCAGGGGTGCGGTGCAGAGATATGAGACCGAAAGAAAAGATGTGTGAAAGAGAGAGAGAGATATCGGTAGTGTGAGCGACACTGCGACCGCTTCGCATCATCAATTAGCCGAGCTGAAGTGGCGTGCCTCACAGGGAGAAATAAATGACTGTGCCCTTATTGAGCGCAGCAAGGCATATAGCATTTCAGGCCAGTAATGTCATTGTGCCTTTGTACCAGCGTTATTGATGAAGTCTGTCTCAAAGAAAATAATCCCTCGGCACGCCACCATTTGAGACTTCTCATTCCGTCTGAAAGATCAATGTAAGCGATCTTCGGGACGGAAAATGTGCTGGGAGAACGAAACGCATCGAGCGTGAGTGCGGGCTGGGGTGTGGACAGCGTGGCCACAGCGGAGCGCTGCAGCAGAGAGAGGGTGAGATCAAAGCGGAGCGCTGCTTCACTGGAGCGCAGCACTGGGAGACTAGAGCGCAGCGGTCTCACCTGCCGCAAAACCTCCCCCTCTCTACATCTGCTGCACCTCACCCCTTCGCTAGGCTAATGTCCTCTCCTGCACACGCAGACCTGCTGAAGAATATCAATCAGCCTCGCGCCCCAATTTATAGCAGCTCGTTCTTTTAAATGTAGCTTCGCAATTCCCCAGATACTGTGTGCCTGGTTATATGCGCACGTACAGGCTTGTTCCTTGTTGCCACGGAGGTTGTATCTAAGAATTGAGAGATGTTATGCGCCATCAGCAGTCGGCGTTTATGTTTAAGTCCGCCATAAAGCAGCTTAAAGCCTATCGTGCTGGTGCAAACATGCACTTCAATCTTATTTAGGTCTTATTCGGGCTCTCGGAGAGGAGCTTTAGAGCTGATTTACCTGCGTCCTCACAAACACACACACCTCACGTCTTTCGCCTAGTATCACATACTCTAATGCACAGACAAAAATCGATCACAGGGAGAGGGCTCTCACCATGCCATTCCCAGCACCCTCTCTGAACAGCTCTTATTTCAGACCCCTGAGGTGTGATGCCTTGGGCACCGCTGGCACAGATGAAATGGGCACCAGGCACTTCACTGCAGGGAGGGCAGGTTTGCTTTTTCGCTCCCCTTAGCGTCACCATGCCAACGGTGGCAGGTTTCCGCATTTAAAGGGCACTCTCTGCAGCCTCTTAATAGAGGAAGCAGCAAAATAACTCAATGTATTCGGGAGGGAAAGCGTTGAGCGCAATACTAAGCTAATTGGAGGATTTGTGTCTTCTGCGCAAGTCATTCTAAAGTATCGCCTGCTTCCGCAGTCATTATCACATTGTTGATATTATGACTCATGATTTTTGAATGATGAGGTTGTCAGTAAAAAGAGTTATGTGGAACATCGCCACATTTGAAAAGGTCTTACGTAATCTTTTATCACATAATATGTATAAGCAGTCATATCTTTTTTTCAGTGACTACTGACAAATTGTGTATACAGTAAACTCTTCAAAAAATGTGTAAGTACAATTTAAAACTGATTTGTGTGAAGTGTTGTCCTGCAAAATAGAAACAGCAAATGAGAACTATATGGTGTAGATGGAAATGCTTACTGCAAACTATTGAAAATTGTACATGGGATATTTTAACTGAATTGGAAAATACATGAAATTGATTCATTTGTAATTAAAAAAAGCTATAATAGTGTACTCTTTATTGACCTTTCCTTTTGTCTTGTAATAGATATGCGGTAACACTTTAGTATAGGGACTAATTCTCACAAGTTGCTTATTAGTATGCCTATTATTAACATATTGTATGTTTATTAGTAAGATACTTATAAAGCACATATTCTGTATGACCATATTCTACATCCAACTACCTTACTAACTATTAATAAGCAGCAATTTTTATTGAAGCAAAAAAAGTTGATTGAAGCAAAAGTCGTAGTTAACAGTTTGTTAATAGCGAGAATTGGACCTTAAAATAAAGTGTGACCAGATATGCTTATTTACTCCATTTTTTCAAGGTAAATCGGTGAGCAAAACAACAACACTTGAAATACCGTGAAGAAGAACAGAATGTTCTAGACATTCCAGGTGTCTATTGCAGATAATGCCTTCCACCCTTTATTTTCTGGAGACTGCTGTTTCTCTGTATGGTTCTGTTCTTTCAAAGGTCAGTAAAAAGCCGCAGTGATGTCAATCAAAATGACATCTCTGAGAGATAGGCCTCACGCCTGGCCAATACAGAAAGTCCAGTTGAAAGCTTCGGATCTGATTAGCATCTTTCAGTCCACTGTGAACCATGCAAAGCCATATGAGCCATCTCTGGAAAACCTTATATAATAATATTTTTTAACCCCAAATCATCTCTAGAACATGCTATTTGCCTTTGGATTCAGGTTGTAAAGTACGTTTTTACTAAATGAATGCATCTAACTTGTATGTGTGTGCAGTTCTTGCAGGAAACAGATTAAATTTGATCCTCAAATTCAGTTCATGTCCTTAACGGACTGCGCAGAAATTGAATCGACCCCCTACCCTGACCTTCACTCCCACCCTCTTTTCCTTCTTCCTTGGCATCTTCTTTCCTGACTCAATGTTTGCTCTGGTTGAAAGCTCCTTATGTGCAAATTGTCTTTCTTGCGCCTTGTGCCCCTCAATCTCATAACTAAGCTGTTTTATGAAGGATTCGGAAAATGCCAGAGAGCTGGTTTATTGATTTATTATTTCTCAAATCCATCAGTGTGAGAGTATTCCTTCACCTTTTTTCTAAAGCAGGGAATTTGTATTAATACAGATCTTGACTGCATGTGCTCCAAACAATATGAAGCCTTCATAGGAATCCTCCAAATCAAATTAGAACGTCATAAGTGACTGTAGTGGACATAAACAAACGCTAAAAGAATAGAACTAAAGTACTTTTCAGTACTAAATAATAAATTAGAGTTACAAATGATATTTCTTTCAGATATTTTCACTTCTTTCATATGTTTCAGAAATTTTTTATATTTTTAAGAGACCTTTCAACATTCCCTGCATAATCCATAGGAAATGCATAATTGAGACATGATTGCCCAATGCTCAATCTGAGAGCGACAGTGAAACCTGCCTCCAGAGGTAATGTAATCAAGGAAAGGTTATTGACTGCATTTGAGATAAACACACATGCAGACATAACAGAGCGTATTTATACATGCAGTCACTCTACCATTAATGAATGATTGCATTTTGTAGTGAAAAATCTCATGGGGAATTCTGCCTTAAAGTACGTAGAAGCTCATTGAGCTCACAGCTGGCTTAAACATATTCCTCCACAGTCTCTGTTTCTGCATCAAAAAGCCTCAAAAATACAACATGAAGAAGAAACACTGCAAACAGCACCTATGAATCAAGTAAACAGGAATAGAATTTTACCAACATATCTGTTTTTTAAAGTTGGCATCCATTCACACCTACTTTGTAGAACTACAGAAACTAAGTTTGAGAAATATAGCCATAGATTTGGACTCATTTTGGATATGGGCCAGTCCATGCTGCTACAGTAATGGTTAGTTCTACAGTAAGAGTATCTTTGTCATTATTGGGCACCCCAGGAGACAAATTCTGCCCTCTCAGCAGACCTAGAAAACTTACTGTACCTTTTAGACCATGCTCTCAACAGATCTGTGGCTGTGTCAGCAACACAGCCACACACACGTCTTTAATCAGCTGCACACAGTGGATGCCATGCAGTATGTTCAAGCAAGATGATCTGAATGCCAATGATTCCAGAAAAAAGTCTTTGTGTTGGAACAAATTTAATGTTTAACTTAAACATATGAATGCAGTTGCAATAATATGCGGAAGGGAAAGCAGGATCAGTCATGTCACTTGCTCACTCTGGCCAGCTTGTACATTCCACCACATACTGTATGCATTTTTTTAAGGCTTAAAGCATAGATCCCGAGTGGTCCTATTTGGGTCACTGTGTAAACAAGCAAAGCAGCAAACAAGCACAACTGAAGCAGTAGTGGATGGTGGGGCCTCTCGGGAGGCTGCTAAGAGGGGAGCACGTTGCTCTTGGGCCTGATGGCTTCAGACAGTGTGCTAGTGAGATGAATAATGTGTGTGTCTGATGGGACTGGGCAGCCATCCCTCGACAGGCCTACAGCACTGGAGTGGAGAAATAGAACAGCCTCCATCTATGCCTACAAAACACACACTTGCTACTTTGAACTCACTGCTGAGAGAAAAGAATATTACCAAAAAATCGCATTGCCAACTGTATCAAATTACTGGGCAAGATATATGCAAATAGCGCAGATCAAAAACAAAGTAACACCAATAATAGAATCCTTTTATTGCACATGCACAATATTGAATATAATGCTGGTTTATTTTAATATAACACTTCATGAACCAATAATAAAATGCTTTGTTTGTTTGTATACATGGTCCTCATGAACACATCTTTTAAAACCATTGTGTGTTTAAGAAAATTAATAATAATAATAATAATAATAGTAATAATAATAAGGTCGTACTTTATTTTAAGGTCCAGTTCTCGCTATTAATAAACTCCTAATTTGCTGCTTATTAATAGTTAGTAATGTAGTTGTTAAGTTTAGGTGTTGGGTAGGATTAGGGATGTAGAATATGGTCATGCAGAATATGGGCTTTATAAGTATGCAAACAGCCAATATGTTAATAATAGGCATGCTAATAAGCAACTAGTTAATAGTGAGAATTGGTCCCAATACTAAAGTGTTACCTAATAATAATACTGTAGCTGCACCTATCATAGGTATTTACCACAGAGGATGCTACCACCAACATGTAGACTAGAAAGGCTCAGATTCCTAGATTAAATAAAATACAACAATGATTGATTGCAGCTGCAGTAAGGGAGAGTAAAATGTTATAGTCTCACTGAGAGATATATGATTTGATTTTATGAATGACAGAGTGTGTGTATATTCTAATATGATTTGTTTTAGGACAAACACAGCAATGAATTCAAATTAATTGAATGAGAGAATGATCACTGATAAGAAAAATAAACCACTAAGCACAGCCTCTCTCTTTCTATTTGTTCTCTCTCTTTCCAAAGAGCCCCCTAGCTGGAGTCATGCAGTCCTTCAGAGAGCGGAGTGGTTTCCATGGCAACCAGCACTGCTACCAGCAGGAACCTCAAGAATTATCACGCCTTGAGAGTTATAGACATCATCACAGCCAGTCCAGACAGGGCTACGAGCCACACTCTCTAGCTGCTGCAGAGATGTCAACATCGGGAGCGGGTTCTAAAGACTGTTATGGACAGCAGACCTATCCTATCTACACCAGCACCAGTGCTAATCAGACTAAAAAACCTTATAGAGGAGCCAAAACTCCAAACCAGCATCTGCAGGCTGGCTACAGCAATCACATGGGCACTGGATACACAGCCCAGTACATGAGTGAAGGTCACTTGCAGCAAAAATGGGATGAGTCACCTCAGATGACCCAGTTTGAGCAGGACATGGTGGGACGGCTGGAGTCTGGGGTCAGTGGGTCATCCCAGTACCTAGAGCAGAACATGCTAGCTCAAAGTCTCTCTCAAAGTCAGTGCCATCTACCTTCGCAGTCCTCTGCCCCAACCTATACAAGTCCTCATCAACAGGGCCTCCCACCCAACCCAGCACCATCTCCTTTAATGTATCCACAGGGTCACCTCAATTTCCCCCAGCACTCGCAACACCCGTCTTCATCTTCGTCATCTTATATGGAGAAATGTAATGCAATGCCGCATGGCTATAAAGGCTATGGTATACCACCTAATGCCCAGTATGGAAGACATCTTGGCAATCACAGCAGTCTAAAGCAGAGTGGATACAGACCTCAGAATAATTACGGTTATCAGCAAACTCCATCAAGGTCTGGATTTGAACAGGGCTCCCTGCAAGGAATGTCTGGTACACAAGAGAACCTTCAGAAATTCCAGCACTACAATCAGCCCCAGCAAAACTACTGCATAACAGATATTTCTGTAAGGTCACCAGAACAATACTATCAGAACTGCAGTCCAAGCTCTAGTCATTCACCTGCAAGGTCTGTGGGAAGGTCTCCCTCATACAATTCCACACCTTCCCCCTTAATGCCAAACCCTGATTCATTCCAGTATGGCCAACCTCCCATCAACCCCGGGGCTTCATCATCCACAGGTCTGCAAGACCAAAATATGCTGATGCCTCCTCATACTCATTCATCACCCAGTGTGAACCACCAGTCCCAGAGCTATTCTGGCTCCATGAAAGAACGATTTTCGGAAAAGCTCTTGTCCAACCCCAGTTTGTGGAGCCTCAATGCCCTGACGTCTCAAGTTGAAAACATCTCAAACAATGTCCAGCAGCTGCTGGTGTCCGAGGCCCTTATGGCTAACAAAAAGACCAGCAAGCGAAATCATCCAAAAAAGGGAGAAGACTATAGAGGTCAGTTAAAGGGTATGGAAGAGTCATCTTGTCCTGATAACCAACATGGTCCTCCTCCATCCGATGCTTACACCATTTCAAGGTCCATGACAGCAGAACTGCAGGAGGGAGGATACTCTAGCAGCACTGAGGACCAGATGGACAGGAGCTACTACTATTTTGGTCAGGAAAAAGGTCAAGCACAAACCCAGACACACTCACGTCTCAGCCTTGACACAGTGTCTACTTGCTCATTAAACTCAGCTGACGATATATCCGTTAGGTCAGGTGACTCAGCTCGAAGTCTCCAGAGTGTAGTGTCTGAGGATAATCTCAACTGTGACCCAAGAGTACAGAGAGTACTGACTGGAGAGGAGCCCAACAGCTCTCTCCGTTGCATTAGAGATGAGAGGTCTCCTATCAGTGTAACAGCTCCAAGTCCTATGAAACAAGAGAGCAATTCACCACCAGACATAAAGCATTCAGAGAGCACTCTAAAGGAGAACTTTGAGGAGTCAGCATGGACTGAGAGGATGGCTAATGAGGAGGAAATTGGACAAAGAAAGCTGTCTGCAGAGCATGAGTGCAAAGGAGAGGTTGCGGAAAAGCAAGAGACGTGGCTGGAGGATGAGAAAAGTCCTTCTCTTTTTCATAAAATAAACAAAGCAGTATTAGAGGAAGCATACTCTTATGAAACAGAAGAAAATATCTACCAAGGGCTGCAAAACAAATTTGACTCAGAAAAAGAAAACTCGTCAGAGATGGACTGTTTTTCTGAACTTAACCACAAATGTAATGAAGGCACAGAAATAAAATCAGAACATTTCAAATCAGAACCACAGACCAATGCTGAAATGCTTGTGAAAACATCACCCAGCGATTCAGGCACTGATCTGTATTTGCCGGAGAAAGAAGAAAATTCAAAGAGTGAGGATTCCATAGAGAACCTCACATGCACTGATGAACCAGTGGACACCCTTGAGGAGCAGCCGTCTGTCCTCTCCCATAATTCCACTGAGGTGAGAGATGAAAAGGAGAGTTTGACAACCTCAGTGGAGGTCGTTAATAATAGAGCAAGACCACAAGAGTCCTTTGCAGAAGTCTGCAGTACATTTGAGGAAATGGGAAACATGCCACAAGTCAACACAGAAACTGCAGAATGCTTTGCCCAGGACACACAACAAAGAGACAACGATAGGAGGTCAGCCACATGTGACATTGCACCTCAGCCTCACACTGCCAAGAGTGGCTTCTCAGCTCTCAATGAGAAAACAACACCTTTGGCTCAGGCTAGGGATCATCACATCGATCGTAGTGATGCAAAGGTACTGGAGCCTGACTCTCCTCAGTTGCCGGGCAAGTCAATACTGCACTCTGCACCATCTTGGGCTGACACCCCACCCTCTCCCAAGAAAGGGGATGAGGATATGGAACCGGGAATAAACTGTCCCAGTGCAGTGACTCCCTCAGCCAAACCAGAGCCTATGGCCCCATCTGCACATACAAGAATGTTCGGTAAGAAACATGCACGGGGCAGGAGAAGACTAATGCATTCAAGTGTGGGAATCAGAAGGCAGCTAAGTGTAGAAGGAGACATTGCTCCACCTTCTGCCCAAAATCCCAGTATGCCCTCCAGCAAAAGCACCCTTATTCTTGACCAGATGGAAACTGCCCACCAGGATATTAGCAGTCAAACACCAAAACTTGTGACAGAGAGTTTACCATCACGGATGTGCACTCGCTCCTACGGTTCACAAAGTAGCCCAAAAGTCTGCCCTCAAGAGAGAAAGAAACCAGGTCCAAAGCCTGGTCCAAAACCAGGTGTGAAGCCAGGGCCAAAACCAGGTCCAAAGCCTGGTCCAAAATCAAATCTAAAACCTGGACCGAAGCCTAGTCCAAAATCAATTTCAAAACCTGGTCCAAAACCAGGACTTAAACCTGACGTTATGCCCAGTGTAAAACCTGGTCCCAAACCAAGTTTAAAATGCACTGGACCCACAGAAAACGCAAAGCCTGGTCCAAAATCTGCTTTAAAGCCAGGTACTAAACCTGGTCCTAAATCTGTTTCTAAACTAGGCTCAAATCCTGCAGCTTTAGCAAGAGAAATACTTGTTCCAAAGCCAAGTCAAACCACCGCAGAGTCAAAGACAATTGAGGGCTCAGTACCTAAAGGACCAGGCCGACCAAGAGGAATCACCTCTAAGATCAAATCAATAAAGCGAGATGAAAATGTTCAGATTACAAAAGACCATACCAAGGACACACACCGTACACATGAACTTATTTTGCAAGACGTGACCACAGCATTAACTTTGGACACACTTGTTGGTGCTGTGGACACCACTAAGGATGAAACTGTGGGTTCCACTTTGGAATCTACTCTAGACAGCAGTTGTGTGAAGTCCTTAGCAAGAGATCAAAAGTCCATGGTGCTGAGATCACGGAAACAAACCAGAGAAAAGCTGACTGAAGTTAAAGAGCAAGAGAATGATAAATCAACTGAGACACCTTCAGCAATGTTCATACACTCACAAATACAGGATGCTACTGTGGATCAGTCATGTAAGACTGAATCTTCAAATCTTGAATTACCTAAGCAGAAGGATATTTCTACAGATTCACTTCAACAACCAAATGAAGAGGTGGTTTGCCTCAAAAGAAAATCCAGTTTAATGTCCTCAGAAACCAAAAAGAGAAAGAAAGGTGTGCAAGAAAGTGAAGTGAAGACACAGGAGCCTCCATCAGATACAGTCACAGGAGTCCGTATTGCAAAGAGAAAGCGAAAGAGAGGACAACACTTGCAAGCAGAATCTGAAAGCGCCACTGTGACCACTGATAACCCTCCCACTGATGATGTCAGTGACATGCCTTCTGTACCTCCTCAGTGTCCCACTAAAACCAAATATTTGCCTCCTCGGAAAGGCAGGGGACTTAAATATGAGGCAATGGTTCAGAAAATCACATCCCCAGGGTCCAAAAAGCAACCTGTAAATATCCAACCAGATACTGTACCAGAAGAATCAACATTAAAGCCAGTGCCACAGGTATCGGAGCAGAAAGAGACAATGAATGCCCCTGAGGTGACTCACGAGGTGGGCGAGAGTACAATAAGAACACAAGAGACCCAAAATACAGGAATTCAAACTCCAAGGAAAAAGAGGAGAAAGTGGGCCACTGTAGAGAGCAGTGATGCACCAGATGTAGCCCTGGAGGCCGGGAGCCTCGTTATCAACACACCAAGGCTAGCCAAACAGAGAGCCATTAAAAACAACCATGAGATGCATCTGAAGCAACGAAAGAGGAGAAGAAAAGGCATTGAACCACCAGAAAGCATCCCCATTGTGGAGCAACAGGAGCCTATACAGACTGATGTTTTGCCCCCTCCTCCACCCACCTTCTCTTTACCAGGTGAACAGACACAGTATGAGGAGCCACCAACAGAATTATGCTTACCACTAATAAAACCCAAACGAGGCAGGCGGCCATCACTCAAACTCAAACAGGACGAACTCTCAAGTCAAACAAATGACAAAGTAAAGGAGAAAAAAAAGCCTGGGCCAAAAAAAAGGGTTATGAATGTCCTCAGAGTTGTAGTGAGGAGGCCTAACATAAAGACAAAATGCAGCAATGATCTCTGCCCAACAGTGAAAGGAACATTATCAGACTTGTATTCAGCAGTGAGTAACGACAAATGTTCTTTTAGACCATATGTACACATTGACAGCTCTTTGGAGCCAGCATCTCTTTGTACCATTGTCAACAGGCCTGAGGAAGAGCAGATGCTCAGCCAGGTAAGAAAAAAGAGTGCAGCTAAAATGAAAAATCTAGTCACAGTTACCAAGGCAGTATCAAACTCCTCGGCAATGCTCCAGGGGCCCTTAGTTAACAAAAGCCTAATTGACAGGTGTCTAACGTGCTGCCTATGTGGAAAGCCAGCAAATTACAGAGAGCTTGGGGACTTGTGTGGCCCCTATTATCCTGAGGACTGCATACCACGAAAAATGCTGTCATCAACACACAGGAATGATTTCAGGCAAAACAGCAACTGTGCAAATGAGACAGAGGTCAGCTGCATCACAGAGCAAATGAACTCACAGGATGCATGTGAGAAGGATGCCTATCAGGAAGGGACAAGTGAAGGACACAGTGGGCATCCCAGGAGGGGGAAAAGGGCAATTAGGGAACAGATAAGAACCCGCCCCTCTTTGCGGATGAGGTTCAAAAGACTGCTGCTGTTGCAGAGAAAACTTAGTGGAACTTCTCCCTCTGCTGGTGAGGAGGGCAGTGGAACGGCTCTTCAGAGATTGCAGACGGAGGCTGAGGCGAAAGAGCACTGGGCTCATGAAGCTTGTGCTGTCTGGACCACAGGCATAATACTTGTAGGAGGCAAACTCTTTGGGCTGATGGAGGCTGTTCAGAAAGCTGCACATGCAGTAAGTGTTTCATTTAAATTAAATGCACTTCATTAATAACTTCCTGTACAGAGCAGATTTCAGAACATGTTTTGATGTTTGGAATAGCATACTCAGAAATAGCAATATACACCACACTGTATCCCACAATGTAATGTGCTTGACTCAAAAGAAAACAGAACAACTGTAATATCATGTGTGAGCTCTTTCTAAACACTGACAGAACACACACATAATTAGATTAAAAATAAAAATAACCACATTTCTGAGTTGAGGTTGATTTGATCTATATTTAAAAAAAAGAACCCAGTAATAATAATAATAGATACATTGACTCTAGTGGGTCTGGAATTGTATTAGTTATACTGTATTATTTGCAACTGGTGGTGGCTCAGGGGGCTGTCAGGGAAAGAGTCGATATTTTAGAGAGAAGCTCCTCAGGCTTTCTGTCTCATCACAGAAGTGCTCCAGGTGCCAAGGTGAAGGAGCTTCCATCTGCTGTAGCTGGAAGAGCTGTACTCAGAGGTACCATTATGTCTGCGCCAAAGAGATGGGTAAGAGTTCTGACACTTAGAAGTGTGCTCTGTGTTTTTGTACAATATTTCCTGTGCATCTAGTCACTCCACCCATGAAGCTCTGTTTAGCAACTAAGCAGGGTATGCAAGCATATGTAATTACTAGATTCCTCCTAGACTCATATACCATACTTTCAACTATTAACTTACTGAGCGGAAGGTTCTGACCAACAGGTTAAAACAACTAACAGCACTTTTATGTTTTTTTTTTTTGTGACATTTAGCTATAGGTAAATTTTGACACTGGTGCTACCAGAATAATTTTTCTATAAGGTACTTCACTTAATTATCCTTATGCGCATACATGACCATATCTAGTTTACCTACTATAATTCTTTTGACTAGTTGTTCCTTGGAAGCTCTTACTGCAGCTTCCAGGGAACTGGTTTGACTGATAAAAACCCGTGTACTCCAAATCCCAGAAGTTGCATAGAAATGGAACTGGCAGATATCGTCGGCTCTGGACAATATGCACCAGATGGTTCATGAATGCTCCATGGCATGTCATCCAAGGCTGAGACTAGTTCCCCTCCATCATGAATTTCTCTCTGCCATCAGAAATTGCCATCATAGAAAGTGGTGGTTACATCACTGGATATGGGTTAAGTCAGAAATGAGGGCGAACTGGCCTCGCTTTGCATTTCCAAAGGCATCTTCTAAATTCTACCTTTAATTCTTTGCCTTTCTTTCCTCTGTATCTTTTCCCAGGCTGCACATTTCAAGAAGAGACCTTCTCTATTAGGTGTCCGAAACACAAGGTAAGCAGGTGAATTGGTTTCACATGCAGCAAAGGACATCTCTGATCTAAAAGACTTCAGTGTCCTTGTAACATTCTACCACCTTCCTCACAACAGCGATGAGTGAAACTAGACAGCAGAGCACAGTTCCTCATCAGCACCATCTCTCAGGGCAACAGATGAGCCCTGAGCACATCTCACCCTTATCTGTCTGCTATTGACTGGGCAGCTCTCCACTGACAGGAGAAGTTAGTGAAGGGATGTTAATTAGACATTCTAGGCTCTCTCTCAGTCTTCTTGTTCCCCTTTAGGAGCCACAAACTTTAAAGAGCAGAAAAAAGAAGACATTTACAAGTGCTGCCTGATGATTATTACTCGATGGGGAATGGCCAAATTTTTCACTCAAGGTCTTGGATCTTGCCTGAAGCAGAAAGCCATCCAAAAAACGTAATTGCTCAAATCCAAGCTCATACTGACTTTTTTCAAATTCCTAAACCCAAAACATTCTGCATTATTTACTCACCCTTCATGTCATTCCAAACTCACTAACAGGAACATCTCTGAAGAATCTTTACACAGATCTTTTCCAAACAACCACTGCTCACCACTAATGTCAAGTACCAAAAAAGACCAAAGACCATTAAGAAGTCCATATGACTTGTGCATTATATTCAGAGTCGTTAAAACACAAGTGGGAACCAATAACGTCAATCCAGGTCAAGGTGCCATTTTGGTGCTATTGTAGATGACTGCTCAATCTGGTCCTGGTTATAATATGACTTCAAAAGGACTACTTCTCTGTGCTGTGTTTATGGTATTTTGTTCTTTTGGAGCTTGATAGAATTTTGTTGTATTTCAAAGAGCTGCATGAAGATTCTTCAGAATGTTTCCTTCTGTGTTCTACTGAAAAAAAAAGCATATGGGTTTGGAACAGCGCCAGAATTAAAGGAATAATCCATGTTCAACACAAATTAAGCTCATTTGATAACCCTTGTGTTATAATGTTGGTTAATATACACATTTTCAGTTAGCCGACTTGTTAGTTGTTGTGCCAGGCCAGTTGTGGTTGCAAAGGTGTTCTGAGTGTTTTTTATCATTACTCTGTGCAGTTGCTCAGGTGTTGTGGGCTGTTACGAGATGGCTACTCTATATATGGTGTTAGAATTTTTTTCACTGATGGCAAGTTACATGTCCAAGTTTAATACTTAGGGTTATTGTCTTGTTCAAATCCCTAACCTAAGCTCTCTGCAGTAATATTCATAATGCTCACCTTTGCTTAGATTCACATGCCTCTTCATTCTTTTTGTACTGTTCCATTTTGCTGGCCCATGCGCCACCTACAGGTAATCTGTGAACTACAACAGAGGTAGGTCAGGGAGAAAGAAAGGAAAAGAGATAGACTGAACAAGAAAGACCGAGAAAATGGGCATTGCAGAAAGAGAGAAAGAGAAATGATATTCAGCAGTAGTACAGCTTCCTCTCGGAGACAGCGAGACAAAACCTGGATGGAGATCAAAACACCCCGCCCTCCTCTCTCCCCCTCCCTTCCTCTTTCGCCCTCCCACGACAAAGGAAGAGGAGAACGGAATGAGAGAGAGACAGACAAACAGAGCAAAGAAGAAAGTTCAGAACAAGCAGAGCACACATCGGCAGGGGGATCTAAGGGCTTTGGGTCTCTGGGATGCCAATTTGCCGCTTTAATGAAAGCGATCGGTAGAGATATCACCCCTGTCCAGGTCTCCCAGGAAATCTCCTCCTCCTCTTCATCTTCCTCTTCTCCTCTGTGCTCACACGCACTCAGTGGCAAGCTCTGTTTTAGGTTCACGTGGCTTGAGAACATGACAGCAGCAATGCAGCACAGGCGATGCTTTAGGTCAGGCCGAAGGGGGGCAGCGCAGCAGAATGGCAAGAGAATGATGCCGTTCAAGCCCCATTTGAATTTCCTGACATGCCAGTTCTGGCCAGGCAGCAAAAGGATATTGTTAAAGTTTTGGGTACATTTAGGTTTTAGACTTCGGTTCTGCGTAAATAAAATGCTGCTTCCAATAAAATGTCGTTTTGCAATCTCTGATGATCACAGGAATCATCTCTAGTCACTGCACTGACTAGGTGACGAAAATGGTTAAATCCTATGCAAAGCATGCAGTGACGCAGATCATTTGAAGCACATCCGAAGTTATTACAGCTGTGATCGGATCACCCGAGATGGGTGATATTACCAGATGTAGCTAAACTTCCTAAGTTAAGCTTTTCGGGCTGAACTAACCGCCGATGTTTGTTTGGAACAGCAGAACGTTTGATGAATATCAAGGCAGTGCTTCCTTGTAAACACTGTAAAAAGGGCTGCGGCTGCGTCGTGGTGTGAGAGAGATGCTGATTACCCAGCCTGGTCTCATGTTTATACGTAGGTATTAATACGTAACATTTACAAGCACAAAACGTACACTTTTGTACGTTTTTATTAATGCTAAAACGTACAATTTAGATGTATTTCAACGTTTAAAACGTACAAATCGCTACGTATTTTTAGCTAAAAAAACGTAAAAATATTTACGTATCTTTTATATCATTAAGATATTCGTATCAATGCATTTTTTTTTTTTCATTTTATCAATAAGCGATTTAGATTTTTAGACCCCTTAACCTACCCCCAAACCTAAACCTACCCATTTTATAGCGAATATAAAAGGATATAAAACGCAAATGACCGAAATATGCAGGAAAATAACCATTTTAGTAAAAAAAAATAATTTAGTCGCTAATTCCACTCCTACCTATAAACCTAAACATTTCTGTACAGTATAAGAAAAACATGACAGACAGATAAATGCAATTACAATCATTTATTTATTGCAAACATGTCAAAAGCAGTACCAAAAGTAATCCAAATAATTATGCGTTGCACGCGCAGTCCTCTCTGGCAGAATACAGTAGGTTTGTGTGATCATTCAAACACACCTCACCAGAAACACGGCATGTCGCAATCTGTGACGAATGCAGGCGAGAGCCAATGAGCGTTCGATTATCCTGCCGTAAAACCTGTCGTTTGAAGCGGCAACATTTGAATTTGTAAAGAGCGTGTCAGTCAGCGCAGGCTTTGCTGCTCACAGTAACTGGACTCGCTGCTCGGGATGGAGAAGAAGATCGCTGAATAAAGGCTTGGATTTGGGTCTGTTCCTCGCAGTCGTATGGATTCGGAAGATTTGGATTACAGCGCACTAATAAAATTGTTTCATTTCGTATTTATGTTGTGTTTTTGGTGTATTTTATAGTTCTATTGTCAGTCACAGCATGTCGGAGAAAACGCCTTTTGTAGCCCATGGCAATCAAAGTAAACATTACATGACAAGTAAAGGTTAAACGATTGCAGAAATGTTATTTATTTCAAGGTTTAAAGTGAAGTCGTGTTTAACATTATGTAGGCATATTGAGCTGGCAGCAGAAATCACAACAAAACGAAATGTTATCATTTCATAAGTAAATTAGTAACGTTAAACAATTTAACAATGCAATTGAAAACAAGGTAATTCATATTACAACTAAAAACTAACAAAATCAATTCCGCGATTTCAATATTCATAAGGATTCATTTTTAGGTGTCAATACGTCAGTTTTGTACGTTTAAATTCTGAAAATACGTAAGTATTTGTACGTTTAGATGCGGAAAATACGTCAGTATTGTACGTTTTAGTGCCTGTAAAAACGTAAGTAAACGTACGTTTTATAGAACCACATTTTACGTAAAATACATACGAATTATCATGAGATCACGTTGGATTACCAGCGATGAAGAGCAAGAGGATTAGTTCAGAGATCAGAGAGAAAGCGAGGGATCGGACCCAGAGCAGAGGAGGGAAAGAACGAGCGCAACGGCAAGAAAAGCTGCGGAGGAGGAGAGATACATAAAACAAAAATAGCATCCATGCCAGCGCAATTAGGAAACGGTCCTGCAGCCTGTTTCAGAGAGCGGGCCGGCTGTAGATTGCTTTCATATCGGCGCAGCGGCCACTGCTCCGGCGCAGGCAATTAGAGAGCTCATGCAATGCGTGTGATGCACATAATGCGCATAGTGCGCCTCTGCTGCCGCACATAACACACGTCACGTGTCATGCACAGATTACAGATATATAACAACAACAATAATAATAATAATATCGTATGTATAATATATATGTCAATAGTAATACAAATAGCCTAATATTAACTCAATAATAATTGCAAAGATGTTTTTAAAATGATAATAATAATAATAATAGCTGTTATTATTATTATTATATTAATTGTGTTATTGTTGCCATTATTATTATTATTATTATTATATTAAAATATTTTTGTAATTATTACTATGAGTTAAATATTGTGTAAATTAAATATTGTGCAAATTTGTGTGCATCACATCTTTGTCTGTTTTACCGGTTATCTGCTAATTTTTTGGTTAATATCTTGTTTAAAATGTAATTTTTTTTCATTTAATTTAATTTAAATAAATGAACAAACAAGAAATAAAAAAAATAAATAAATAAAATAAACAATCAAATCCCAGCATTTTATTTGTATGGCGAGAAAATGAACAGGATAGAAATTAGGCATGGGAGCTTACATGAGTAACACATTTTCATGAAGAATTTTGACATTTTAAAACTAATGTTGATGTTTCTGTAATTGTATTAAATATGTTATTTAATATTGTTATTTAAAATTGTATAATGTAATTGTATTATTATATGTTTTAAAGTGAGACAAATCAACCAATGCCACAAATTCATTAATCCATTGCTTATACTGTTATTTTTTGTTGTTGTTGTTTTCCCTCCAAAATGATGTCACTTTCTGGAGGATGATGTCATATAGGAACTGGCTTTTGTTAGTTAAAGAAATATTACAAAAGACTAACAGCATGGAAAGTTGACGATGCCGTAAAATAAAAAAGTATTGTTTGCAACATTTCCATTTGAGTAGGGACAAATAAACACATTGTAACCTAAATAATTAAAAATTCACTTCACTTGTGATAAATGTTACTAATATGACTCTCCTCTTTAAAAACTGTTAATTCTGTATATTAAGACATATGGGGGGAGGGGATATGGGTTGGCTTGAAGATGTATTATGACCCAGCAATAGACATTTCTCATTCCTCTTAGACATTTCAAATGGTTCTGTTTTTCAGGCAATGTAATATCCCGGTGCATGAGGACTGGTGAATGTCACCTGTGCAGTAGAACAAGGACATGCGTATGCCTGTGTGCTGCGAGGCACTGTGGACACCCAAAACACAGAGAAAAACTGGGGCTTCAGTCGAAGCACAAAGATACTGTAGCAATACCGACCCAAGATCAGATCATCTCTGAATCCATCCATCCGACCCGGTCCAGACACAACAACCTTCATGACCAAACGCTGAAAAAGGGAAAGACGCTTTTGTTATGAATCCGAATGTGCCATTCTTCCATTTTATTCCGTGTTCTGGAGCGGATGTTATCAGTCGGGGACACCTGGTGGCAGATTTGGCCTGCTGCCCCGAGCACTGGCTGGCACAGACGCATTTCCGCTGTGGAAGGGGAATTGAAATTTGAAGATGTCATGCAACATGCACTCACTGGATGTATTTCAATGGACACTTACATGTTACAAAGAAGAAGAAAAAAATTAAATTGTACATGGTGTGCTTTACAGGTCTAAATAGTCTGATATCATAAAAAAAGAACATAAATGCATTATTTTAATATATTGCTACGCCAAGATGTAGGCTTATTTTCATGTGCATTTGAAGACAAAACAGCACCACTGAGATGTCCAACTGTGCATCCGGATGACTAAAATATCCTGCGTTCATGTTATGTGTATCAGCTGCTCAGCATTAAGGAATAGTTCTCCCAAAAATGAAAATTCTGTCATCATTTACTCGCCCTCATGTCATTCCAAACCTGCGTTTCTTCCGTGAAACAAACACAAAAGTGAAATTTCAGACTCTTATTTACGTTTCAGTCTGTATATGTCATAGTATTTATGGTGCATTTTTGTCAGTCCCCGTTGACTTTCATTTTTTTGGAAAAGGGCAGCTTGGACATTCTTCTAAATAACTCAAATGCACAAAGTCAGTCATATGGGTTTGAAACGACATCAGAACAAGTAAATAATATCAAAATTGTAATTTCTGGTTGAACTATGAGCTCACGAAAGCCTCAGTAATGTGAAACGATCTATACCACAAACAGATTTTACATTTCTGAAATGATGCAGAAGACAACGTGAAAACTGAAAGTGAGAATTCATAGTCATTTAATCAGATGTATATGTGACTAACATATTATAGCCTTCACTTCACTGCAGTATAACAGGTAAGAGCGCGCATATAGAGATGACAGAACCATCACGTAATTATTTGATTCCTGATTCTAAGTAATTGTGTATATAAGTATTTGATGCTGTTTAAATGTAAGATGTGATGTACTATTATAATTGTGTATAGTATTTCTTAGAGATGTTTATTTTCTATAAAACAAATATGTTATTGCTTACAAAAGTTATTAAAACACTGAATCAAAAGGACTTTTTTGGAATTGTATTTGTTCTCAGCTCATACTGCGATGTTTCTGAGATGTTTTTCTATGTAACGCTGCCATGAAGTATAATAGATGTCTGAACATGAACAGTTGTCTTTGGAATTGAGATCAAAATCACGTTTTGTTTTCTTTCTGGGCGTCTTTGTTGGCGCTCAACACAAGTAATTCAGTGCTATTATCCTTAAAGATGTCTCTGTCTCACAGCCTGTGGTCTGAAATTACATCTGGAGGCATACGGAAACAGATCTATGCCTGCTTGCTTTCTTAACACCTTTATTTACTCTGCTGGGTGTTTCAGCTGGTTTAGCAAGGTAAAAACAAAACCATTCTGTTTCAGGATAAAGAGTTTTGCACAAATGTTCAGCACATCTGAACATCTCACCACCGGCACACATGACTTCCTATATTAATTTCTGGAAATTATACATTTTTTTAGTATTAAAATGAATATTCATACATTGTAATGTCTCACAGCATATAAAACTAGTGAAAAATGGCATTTGCACGAATGCACTTAATGGATGGCCCTGGAATAAATGTAAAAGTAGTTCTGCAAGTGTAGAAACAACACCTAAACATTATAAGGGAGACCAAGGCTAGTTGCACATTTCTTTACTACTTCTATACACAGATACTGTAAATATTTCCACTGTTACGTATATAAAACTCTTTGTCCTGAGGACACAGTTCAAGGTTTTAGCTAAAATTTGCATTCATTATATAACTGACTCTTGTCTGAATGTATATCAGTGTATTTTTATTGTGTTAACTTGGTTATACGACAGCTATAGCAAAAAAGGTATTAGTAGGGCTGGGTTTTGACACAAATTTCACGATTTGATTCGATTCTCATTCACAAGCTTGCGATTCGATTCGATTCAATATCGATTATTTTGGATATATATCAGGTACAGTACAAGCCAACTTTTCTCAAGGAAAAAAAATCTCTCAACTAATGCTGTAAAATATACATGTGAGTCAGTTGGTACTACATTGCTATAATATTGAAGGTTAAAATTAATGAAGTTTTTACAATAATAACGTTACAGTTACATAATAATATTTCTACTTCAGTTCGATTTTTTAAATATAAACATTTAAATGGTGGCTGTCATAAAAACTTGATGGATTTATTCAAACATAAATTAAACATTCAAGAACAGTAAAAAATATAATGAATATGTTATATGTTGCATACATTAAGCAAAATGCCCCTCTCTACAGTTTATTTTTCTATATGACTAATGAGTTTATGGTCACCGAATATGTTTGTTTTTTTTCTGAGGTAAATGTGACGTTACGTGACATTGTTTTATATTGACGTCTTTGCGCTGCTGAAACACTGATTGAGCGATTACTTGAGACAGGATACGGATTGTAAAGTTGTACTCTTTCTTTTAACTTACCTTCGGATGTTTAGTAATGTTTATTTTGTGCTGAAACTGGTATTAATGTGGAGGAGATGATCAGTTCACGTGCGCCTTGCGCTGCCGCATCTGTTGATCGAGGCGCTCCACATTAAAACCCTCGTCCCTCCCTCGGGTCATTTTGACCCAAAAAGTTTTTTCAAAAAAATTCTAAAAATCGTGTGTTGATCGTACCAGTCCAAGATTTCTTTACTTCTGTCACACTTGCACCGGGGATACACACACAAAAGTTTGAGTGGATTTGTGGAGCTTAAATGGGTGCAATAAAAAAAGTAACAAAAGTGTCCCTGGCGGGTCATTTTGACCCGCATAGGAATGAATGGAATTTATGAGAAAACTGAATTTTTCATTACATTTGATTTTTTTTATATACAAAATCGGAGACAATCCAGTAAAGATTTATACCCAAATGAAGGGCTGAGACTACAGAATATCCCCAATGCAGAAAAAACTCACATACAAACACACACATGGTACACACACGCTCATAGAGCACATTGTAATATTTTTCATGTTTCTGCTGGGATATGACTGACATTTTTTCATTTTTTTGACTTGACACAGTTAGATTTGAGTGATGTGGTGGAGACCAATGAGTTTATATCATATTTATAGTTTTAAAAATATATTATATATTTATTTCATATTTATGAGATAGTATGAATATACATGTTTAGGTTATAATTCAGTAAAAAAAAAAATTTATTATTATTTTTTTTTTTACAAAATATGGATTTTGTAATGTTTCAATATATATTTTAAACCATAAACAACCAAATTGAAGCCTTATGATTATCTCATTTCTCATGTTTCACTTGTTTTGCTCAGTTAAAAATCTCCATAGGGTTCTATAGGCCCCTCTTGTGGCTGCAACCATAAAATGCAATTTTATGTAATTTGTCCCCACTAGATGGAATCAGAGACACTCAGTGACTCAATTCCAAGGCCATCTGTTGGTTTTTGATGAAACAGGACTGAAATTGTCTTTCTTTGTTTTTTTTTTTGGTGAAATAATGTACAAAAACTGCTTATTTGCTTATGTTTTCTTAAAATATCCAGAATAAAAGGTAAATATGATAAAAGTCACCAAAAAATAATAGAAAAACCTACATAAAAAATTAGAAAAATGTTCCAATATAAGCTTTCTGGACCAAAAATAAAATTAGTGTCATTTTTGGCCTTCGGGTCATTTTGACCGGCGAGGGACACTTTTGTTATAGGTTCGGGAGGGACGGATGAGGGTTAAACAGCGCCAAAACGACATTTATTGTTTAAATACTGCAATACAATGGACAGAATTTGAAACTTTGTTTCATATTAACAGTACCAAAGCACAACGCTTATTGCGTTTTATTGGATGGGAAGTACCCTTCAATGTTCCGTCCATTAACTGAAAACAGGCTAGACTAATCGATTCTTGGGATTTAAGAATCGATATCGTTCCGTAAAAATGAGAATCGATTAATATCGAGATATCGATATTTTTTACCCAGCCCTAGGTATTAGTGGAATTTTAGTTGGGATGTTTGAATTTAGATCTAACTGTATTAACGTTCAAAAGTTTGGGGCCTCCTAGCTAACAATTTTTGGTTCCTAGAACGTTCCCAGAGCTTCAGTTTTTGGTTCCCAGAACGATATTTTTTATGGTTTGTTTTGGGTTAGCCAGGAAAGTTTTCTTAAAGGAAATAGAGCGTTCATTTTTGGTTTGTAGAACGTTATTCTAACATTAATCTAACGTTATTATAACGTTCCAGGAAAGTTTTCTTAACGGAAATAGAACGTTAGATTTTGGTTCCCAGAACGTTAATTTTGTTAATGTTTCTTTTTGGTTAGCCAGGAAGGTTTTCTTAACGGAAATGGAATGTTAGTGTTTGGTTTGTATAATGTCATTATAACCATTAGGGAACATTCTCTAGACGTTTTATTTATTTATTTATTTATTTTTGGTTAACAACCACCATGCAACGTTCTGTGAATGTTATTTTATGGTTAGAAAAAAAAACCCCTAAAAAGAACATTCCCCTAATGTTAGTATTTGGTTCCCCAAAAAAAAAATAAAAAAAAAATGTTACCGAACGGGAACCAAACACTAACATTTGTTGTGTCGTCATGTTCATCAAAACTTAATTTGATCAAAAACATATGTTGTGAAATTTTAGAACAATTCAAATAACTTTTCTGTTTGAATATATTTTAAAGGGTTAGTTCAGCCAAAAATGAAAATTATGTGATCATTTACTCACCCTTGTGTTGTTCTATTGCCATATGCCTTTTTTTCTTTATCAGACCAAGAAAAAAAAAGATTTTTAAAATGTCCCATGCATGCTCGTCCATATAATGGCAGTGCATGGAGATCAACAGCAAGCTTTTAAAAATGACTCAAAAGTATCACACGTGACAAGTGTCATATATTCCAAGTGTTCTGTGGGTATATGATAATGTATGGTAAGAAACAAACTGAATAACACTATCTAATGAATATCCTTACTTAACCGTTGGTCTCTTTGTGCGTTCAATAGACTCTATTAGCGCAGTAGTTCACTCCGACTCACCCAGGAAAAGCACACAAGTTGTGCAAAAAAAAAAAAATCAGGATGAATAAAACCGCAGACAACAGAACGAAAGATTTCATTACAAAATACTTTTATTTACATTCTTAAGAATAAATCAAACAGAAGACAACAGGATATGCTATGTGTGCGCCTGCCAGTTTAAACATTTCGTCTTTGAGACTCGATCACAAGCACTACAGAAAAGTTAGCGTACAAGTAATGAATGTCAATTGCAAATCTCACGGTTACTGTGAATAGAAAACATGTCTAGTAATCAGAGTTCGTACATAATGGTGACTAGAGATGAAATATAAATAGCTGCAGGCAGATCCTCATACCGCTATCAAATCTTATCTTTGGATAAAGATGTTAACGCTGATGTCTTTGCTTTAGAGTCAATACTTTAATAACATTCGACGCAGATGAAATCATTTGGATTTACTAACTCCAATGGAAGACTGGTTTGAAAATACAAACTAAACAGTGGATTCAATGGCAACCGGTGGGCTTCTTTTTGTCTGTAGGTGACCGAGCAGCCCACTCACTAAATAGCGCAAATGGACACAAATCCAGTGAACAATATCACACTGTGACTGCTGGTAGAAACCGTTTTTTGTTCTGCTGACTTCTTCATATGGTTCAACTACTGCAGCAGAAGCAGCACGACAAAATGTACCATCAGCCCCTCTTTAAATACTGCTCACCTACAGCGTCAGACAAATCATAAATACACTTATTTAAAAAAAAAAAAATATATATATATATATACACATAGAAAAAGAACTTTTATAAAGCCTTAATTAAATCAATATGTAGAATTCATCCCAGACGATAACATGCTGTAAGTAGGAACTACTTGATTCAACTCGCGGTTGGCATCGCAATGTTCATTTCTCTCAAAAGGTGCTAATAGTAAAGCAAAGCTCTACAATACGTGTCCATCTCAACCACGGACCAGCGTCCAGTTCACCAAATCACCATCTAGTGGCCAAAGTCAGCACTGACAGTGCTTCGTTTCACAAAGCCATTTCACAGACAAAAAAAAAAAAACTCTTCAATTTCTTTTAGGGCAGATAAATATCAAAAAGGTCAAGAAAACACTGTGTTTGTGTCTGTTATTGCCTCTGCATCTCGTCATTGGTTTTGAATACGCTGTTATGAATTGTTGGGGAGAGTCGAAACGTCTTGGCGTTGTTGGATGATATTGACTGAGGCCTGAAATAAAGAGCGTGTTGATTCTCGATTGAGAGATCTTGGGGTGTGTTTGTAAAAGTGCTCTTAAGTGTGTGTGTTGGTGTGTGGTCGGCTAGGTGGACGTGACGGTCGTTCCGCTGCCTAGTTTGATGATCATCTGTTGGCAGTCGTGGAGGGTGCGTTTGTCGCCTAGTTTCTCCAGCGTCCGGGCGGCGTCCACCAGCATGCCCACCCTCTGGCCCGGAGCTGACAGGAAGGAAGGGGGCAGGTAGCGGCACGCCAGCATCACGGCCTCTGCCTGCTCTCGCTGGCCTGGATGCATCTCACACTCCTCTGTGCAATCACACACACACACATACAGTAAATGTAAGTAGGGTGCAAACTAACAACAACTACTCGCCTATTGGCTGATAACTTCATTAGGAACTGCAACACAATTGCATGATTGAAATTAATTTGGAATAATGACAGAATGACGTTACTCAAATCAAAATTGTCAACTAGTAATGTTGTGACCTGCACTTTTTTTTTTTTTTAAACACCATGTTTTTCCTCATTGGAAAATACCATATAATGTATATAACATGATTATATATGCATAATTATGTTTTTATTCAGCAATATGGTAAAACATTTCTTAAACAATAAATAAAATAAATAAATAACTAACCCCATGAATGGTAGTATTAATATAATATAATATAATATAATATA
>NW_015551081.1:69322-77110 GCF_001515605.1 Sinocyclocheilus anshuiensis | reverse complement strand
GATACACACACTCATACAATATATATTTTGAAAATATTTACATGTATATATTTATATAATTGATATTATATATAAATATATTTAATATACAAATATAACATATATTTCTTAAATATATACATGCATGTGTGTGTATTTATATGTACATAATAAATATACACAGTACACACACACACACAATGTAAACAAAAACATTTATTTTGGATGCGATTAATCACGATTAATCATTTGACAGCACTAGTAAGTCTCACCAAGGCTGTATTTATTTAAAACAAAATACAGTAAAAATATTATTATGAAATATTACAATTTAAAATAACTGTTTTCTATTTGAAAATATTTTCAAATGTACTTTATTCCTGTGAAGCAAAACTTCAGCATCATTCCTCCAGTCTTCAGTGTCACATGATCCTTCAGAAATCATTCTAATATGCTGATTTGCTGCTCAAAAAAAATTATCATCAAATGTTGAAAACAGTTGTGCAAATTTAAATTTTTTGTGGAAAACGTGATATCATTTTTCCAGGTTTCTTTAATAAATAGAAAATTCAAAAGAACAGCATTTATTTGAAATAGAAATCTATTTGTAACAATATTAATGTCTTTTTAAAGTCTTTCCTGTCACTTCTGATCAAATTTATGCATCCGTTCTGAAGAAAAGTATTAATTTCTTTCAAAAAAATTTTTTTTTTTAATCTTACTGACCCCAAACTTTTCAACTGTAGTGATATGATAAATAAAAATTACACATTTCATGACTGGAAAATTGGACCTGAATGCAACATTTAAACACTGTTGCTCAAAATTCTCAGATGTAATAATCAATTCTATTCAAATAAAGACATTTTAAATATCAAAAATGCTTGGAAATGCTCTGCATGTTCACCTGTTCTGCCTCCAGGCGTGGTGCGGCGGCGCAGACTGCGGTCCAAGAGCTGGTGTGTGCGTGTTGGACTGGCTCCCGCCATCAGCCGAGCTGTGGCTTCATGCAGGAACAACTGCAGAGACACAAAAACAGAGCGATTGAGTTACACAGGCAAACACATGAACCCACACCAAATAATCCTGCCTGCGGAACGTCTGTTAAACCAAGCTTTTGATGTCAAACAGATTCAAACTTCCTTATAAAACAAGATTAGCGTGCAACCTTTTTTGTAATCCGCGTTCAATAGGAACACCTGTCAAGTTTGAATGTAGTGTTATTTACACACTTTGTCTTACAAATGCAGTTCAAAAAATAAACCACAAACAACGGACAATAAAAACATAAAAAGTAAAATATAAATATAAAAAGCTGATAAATAAATAAATGTATTTATATTTATTAAATACATTTATATTGGTTTTCTTTGATATATATAACGAAATAATTAAAAAAAAAATATATATATATTAATTCATTTAAAAAAATGTCTGTGAGTCTGAGACAGAGAGTGGGTGGCATTATGGGTATATACTGTTTGACGGTTATATAAGATTTTGATCACACTGCCTGACCCAGGTCAAGCTGTATGCAACAGTTTGCTCAAATAGATCATTTCTTAGTTCAATGAACCTGAGACATAAATATGAGCACGTCGTGCTTTTAGTGTGGACTCTGGCCTCTCACCCTGCGCATGGCCGGTCTGAAGCTCTGGGTGAGTTTGCGGAGCGAGCTGAGGTCCTGCTGGAAGCCCTGCAGCTCTGCAGGAGAGGCGGCCGTCGGAGAGCTCTGCTGAGACGCCACCTGCTGCTCCCGCCACACATTAGTGCGCGTCACCAACAACAGATCACACAGCAGCAACTGCACCAGCTACAGCACAGACAGACGCAAACAAATCAGACAATCTCAAAACACAAGCCTTGAGATGTTTTACCATCTGTGTGAGTGTGTGACAGCAAAAAAACAACATGCTTAAATAAGGAACCGTTTAATGTGCTGTTATACAAATGATGTGTTGACATCTGTTTAATATCATTAAAATTAGGCGCTGCCAAACACCCCCTCCCCAATGTTTAATACACATTTCACATATTTTTACATAAATTGATAAAAAATAAAAAATAAATTAATTCATTCGAATTGAATTTTCTTTACTTGAAATGGGACTAAAATGCCTTTTTAACAACGTTTAATTAATACAATTTTACTAAAAAAGGAAAAATATACATTAGTTTACATTTAAATATATTTAATTATAATAATAATAAACTATTTTGATAATAATAATAGAACGAATATATAAATAAAAAAAATATTTTATACATTTATGGTTTTACTACCTTATAATCTAATTATTATTATTATTATTAAAATATTAAACAAACTGTGTTTATTTTAAAGAAAGACAGTGCACACTTTTCAACCAAAACACTGTGAGAAAACAAAAGATACTGTTTACACTTTGTGCCAGTGTTGTTATTGTTAACTAAAACTATGAAAAATCGATTTTGTTAACGGAAAAAAAGCTAACATAAAATAGAATGAATAACGTAAAATTAAACACTTAAATGAAAATGAGAAATGGCAGAACAACTGAAATAAGTTTAAGTACTAAAATTATAAAAAAATAAAACTGAAATAAAAATAAATGAATGTTTAATAGAAATATAAAAAAATTTAAATGACAAAAGCACATAACATTTCTACAACTAAAATGTTTATTAAAAAAATAAAATAATATATCTACATATAAAAATGAAAGCTAACTCAAAATATTAATAAATACTACAATAATATATCAATAATAAAGATAGCACTGTTTTGTGGTTGTCAAACATGGTTGTACATGTCCAAAAATGACACGATGAACTACTACCATGACATCTGTGTGAACTTGAGGAGAACTGACTTCATGCATCACCCTGGGACCGGTTGGTTAATTAAAAGTAATTAAAAGACAACAACAACAACAACAACAGTGTGTTCATGAGTCACTGCGGTCCAGCTCTGTATTGCACTGCAGGAACATTGCACAGTTGAGGCACATGCAATGCAACTACAATGCACTACAGCCCTGTCCAAGAAAAGACACACACCTTAAACTAACAGCTCCACATGACACAGTGACTCTACATGTGCATGTGCGCATCTACCTTGTCTAGCGTATTGGTGCTGCAGTGTGGGCCGAGGTTGAGGCTGTGTCTGAACAGGCCGCTGGCTTTCTCGCAGTAGCTGAGGCTGAGCTGGAAGTTCTCTGGTTTGGCCAGCAGGGAGCGCACCGCTTTGAAAGTGTTAAGACAGGCTTTGGGCAGCGGACTCCTGCAACACAAACAGGATGCGCTTAGCACAGACAGAGCTAAAAGCAATAAGCCCACACAAAAAAAAAAAAACCCCAATGCGGCTGTATCAACAAAGAGTGATTCACCAGGAAAAGCCACTCTGATAAGAGCAACTGATAATGATGTGTGTGTGTGTATGTATGTATGTATATGTAAAGAGAGAAAGTATTAAAAATATAGTATTATAGTATTCTAAAAAATATTAAAATATTATAATAAAAAAATTATACAGTATTCTAAAAAATATTCTATTTAAAATCTATTATAAATGAAATTAAAAAATTAAAACATAAGCAGTGTTTGTTTTAAAGACAGCACAATCCCACTTTTCAACCAAAATTCTTCAAATGACAAAACTAATATATATATATATATACACACACACACACACACACACCCCTTGTGACATCTGTGTTGTTATTGGTAACTAAAATTAAAATTATAACTATTAAAATTTGTTTTCGTTATTTGAAATAAAGCAGCAATAAAATGCAAATATTACATAAAAAACTAAAAACTAAAATTTAATGCAAATGATAAAATGGCATACTAACAGAAAATAATAATTTTAGTACTTCAACATAAACTACTTAGTTAAAACTAAAACAAAAATAAATGATAGATAAACAGAAAAAAAATAATAAATTAAAATGAATTAATCATAACTAAATAAAATAAACAAAATAAAAAAATGAAACAAATATAAAGATAAAAGCTAATTTAAAATATAAAAAAAACAAATGTAATAACATGTAAATTACACTAGAATAATATTTCTTATAATCAATGTTCAAACCAGTTGTGCAGAAACTGATACTTTTTTTTTCAAGATTCTTTGATGAATAGAAAGTTCACAAGAACAGCATTTATTTGAATTAGAAACGTATGCAACATTATAAATGTCTCTACATTTTTGGTCATTTAAAGCATTTAATGCATGCAATTTCAAAAAACAAAAACAAAAAAAGTAAATTGTTTTTAACTTTGTAAATTTAAATATTAAACCATAAATGTATAATACTAAAATAGCACTGCTTTGTGGTTGTCAAATGTGTCCAGACAACATGATGAACTACTACCAGGAAACCTGTGTGAACTCGAAGAACCTTTCAACCAATTAGATCCTTAATAATAATTTTAATAAAATAATAATAATACTATTTTTGACTGTCACATGTCACTCACTCAGCGGTCTGAAGGCTGCACGGCAAGTGCTCCACCGCTGGGTACAATCTCTCTGCCGCCACGTCATCTCCCTGGAGCCAATTAATGATCACCACGACAACCGACGACCACCATTTCGAGTGAGGGTCACATCCTGGAGGTCAAGGACACAATGGTGATCACACACTCACAAACTGTCCTTCATTCCACCGACTAACAGCTGCTTGAATGAAAACACGCTGAGATGAACGCAGTGTGATGTGAAACGTGCGGAGCTGAACAGAAAGCAACAACACAAACTTATCGGAGCTGTACATAGAGAGCCCAGCAGTGACTCATCTGAAGTGTTATTCTCTGATATCACTAAGATGATCCAGGAGTCCTCAAAACAACACTCAGGGTCAGGGCAGAAGTTCATTGAGAGCTGACCTGTAACGGTGGCCATGTTTGATCCGATGGCGAAGGACTGTGTCGTGGCTCCTGCTGCATCTGAGGCGCTGGTAAGCAACTGCAGGTATTCCAGAGAGTCTGAGTATTCACTGTCAAAAAACACACAGCACAAATTAGCTCCCCAATTATACAATTATAAGACTGATTCAAAAGTAAAGTAAACGGGGCACTGAATGTTAAATAAAGTGTCACAATTTGTTAAAACTGGTCAATTTTGCCAGATTTACCTAAACACTATCTGTAGCACTGATGGAAGCATACTAGCTAACACCACTAGAAAAGCTACGAATTTACATATTAAGTGTACATTTGATTTGAAATGTATATTTTTTCTTTAGTTTTATAAAACTAAAACGTTAGTTTATTAAATGTAATTTATTCCTTCAAGTGAAATCAGATATCAAAATATTATAAAAGGTGTAGAAAACTTGTAGAAAAGGTGCATAACTCTTTACTACCAGGTGTAGGAGCCAGTGCAGCTCTATTCCCTACAGTAGCCTAGATGAGATTGTGTGTAAACTAGCATTGAGAATGATCACCCACCCATCTCCATCAGTGAGGTTCTTGTCGCCTCGCGGCTGTGCCACGCAGTACAGGGCTTTTTCCAACAGATGCTCGCGGAACGCCTGGGTCACCTGAGCCAGCGGGTCAACTACAGACAAGCGCAAAAACACACAAGGGTGAGCCCGGGGAACTGTTATCAGGGGCACATTAATAAATACAGGATACAACACAAAAACTGATCCCATTTTGTCTGTATGGCACTGACCCGAGTTTCCCGCCTGGCTGTAGATGCTCTCTTTAGGGGTGCTGCGAATGGACCAGTCCTCGTCAACAAAGAAACGATGACCCAGCGGGTGACACAACCACTGCATGGCAGGAGGGACACTGCCACTGGGCGACAGACAGGTCTGCCGAGCACTGCTCAAGAACACTCGCTGCAGGACAGAAAAATTAAGTCATATCACCACTTACCATATGCAGCCCACATTGGAATATGGATACACTATCAAACAAATATGAAAGTAAGTGCTATTCAAATAACTGTACTGGATGAAAAGAGAGAGTCTGATGCCGTTCTAAAACCTAGTGAGCTCCCTACCAAGGCAGCATTTTAGGTGTCACACGCACACTACTGTCGCCAAGTCTGAAAAGTAGAAGTGCACTTCTAAGATATCACATTTTGGTCTAAGGCAGCACTGCATGTTTCCTTGGCACCAAATCTAATCCTAGAATGCACTACGACAAGCTCAGTAAAAAAAAATAAAGACCAGGTGAGAGAAATGTTGATTTTAAGTCAAATTCATTTAATAATAAAAAAACACTTCATATTCTTCACTGTGTACATTATATATTTCTTCTTATTAAAGTTACAAAAGTGATTCAGTCAAGAGCAGTGAGAGATTTTCTCACTTTTGTTGTTTGATTAACATGAATGACAGACAGCGGGAATGTTAGACTGCTATCACTTTAAGAGCTGCCCAGATTCAATATACTGCTAAGGTCATTGCACACTGAGTCCGAAATTTTCGCACGTTAAAAAATAAATATAACCTCACGTTATGTCGATCATGTTTACACACTGATCGGGTTAGATTTTTTCCGTTTTTCGCATCCGTTGCAAGCATTTTGAGAGGTGTTTTGACAGTTCAGAGCCACCGTACAAGCGAACGCTAAAATCCAGAATGGCGATTGTCAAGTTCATCCACTTCGTCTCGCAGCACAAAGCACCGTAAAGATCCTTGCACACTGAGTTCACAGAAATTGGTGGTCTTCTTTTTAATAAACTCTCCGTCCTCTCTATATCTCAGAATAGGATAGACCCAATATTTCCTCTCTTTTTCTCTTTTTAAGAAGCGAGAAGACAACAAAATCATTCTCACTGCTTGAATACTCCATTTAGTGCTGTTTTGCTAATTTTTTCACAACGGATTAATTAATACGCATCGGACTCAGTGTACAAGGTTTCTGTGTGTGACGAATTTTTAGGATTTCGAATACGAAAAAACCCATACGAAAATTTCGGACTCAGTGTGCAGAGACCTTTACACGTGTTTTTTTTTTTTTCTCAGCAGTTTGCTTTCACTTAAGACCTAAATTACTGTGTTGACGAGGATACTTGCAAAGACGGGCATTTTGACACATACAAGTGTGTGTATTTAAAGGGGTCATATGATGCGATTTCAATTTTTCCTTTCTCTTTGGAGTGTTACAAGCTCTTGGTGCATAAAGAAGATCTGTAAAGTTTCAAAGACTAAAGTCTCAAATCCAAAGAGATATTCTTTATAAAAGTTAAGAGTCAACCACACCTGCCTAGAGCTGATCTGTGCTGGTCGCTGAGGAAATACATCAACTTCGCGCTGTCGATCGCCGGATCGGTTTTCACCGTGGACAAAGCGGAGTTCAGCCCGGGGTCATCACATGTGGTTGCCGCAGGCATCACAATATGGTAAGGGATGTAACATTTCCATCACACGCTTGAGGTATTCGGCCAATCACAACGCACTGGATAGCTGGCCAATCAGAGCACACCTCGCTTTTCAGAACAATGAGCTTCGTAAAAATCGACGCGTTTCAAAAAGGCGGAGCATATAGAAGAGAAACAATAATGTACAGTGTGGAAAATAATGTGTGTTTTTTTAACCTTAAACCGCATAAACACATTTCATTACACCAAATACACAAAATAATGTTCTTTTTAGCAGCATCATATGACCCCTTTAAAGTATCTTTTCATTTTTTTAATAATTTCAAATATCAGTATTCAACATTTCATGATTTAAATATCAAAACATTATTTATGCATTTGTAACTGCAGTTTAAAGCATTCCATGTCACTCTAAGCTGCATTAACATGTGTAAATGCATCTAAATGCCACTTCATATGCAACTTCTGCAAAGATTAATTTTATT
>NW_015551081.1:48278-69274 GCF_001515605.1 Sinocyclocheilus anshuiensis | reverse complement strand
GTAACATTTCCATCACACGCTTGAGGTATTCGGCCAATCACAACGCACTGGATAGCTGGCCAATCAGAGCACACCTCGCTTTTCAGAACAATGAGCTTCGTAAAAATCGACGCGTTTCAAAAAGGCGGAGCATATAGAAGAGAAACAATAATGTACAGTATGTGGAAAATAATGTTTTTTTTTAACCTTAAACCGCATAAACACATTTCATTATACCAAATACAAAAAATAATGTTCTTTTTAGCAGCATCATATGACCCCTTTAACTGTTTAAGCCTATAAAGCGGCAAAAATAATGTTCAATACTCCCGCGCTCTATGAGCACCAACTTTATGTGCGCGCACCTCTCTGACAGCGCTCAGAAACAGTCTCTCAGACTGTGCTTGTACATGCCGAAATGAGTTCTATTTTGCTGCAGATTCATCGGCTTAAAATTCCTTGTTTTTAAACAGCAATGTTAAAAAACACATGCAAACAATATGTTTTCGTGACCGCATAGCACAGCAACGTCAAGTGAGCGTGTAACCACGATAGAGACAATAGTACAAAGTCTCTAACAGTTGAGAAATTTCTACTGGTTAATCATGTCTTCCAGTATATCACCCACCCCAAGCGCACACTATGCTGATGAGGAAATTTATGTCACGTGCACATACCAAAGCATACTTGCAAAAATTGTCATATACTTTGGGCTTAACTCTGAGTCAATTGCTGCCCATGTACACTTGCTTTTGTGGTTTGATCTTAGTCAATATTTGCATGCAGTAGACAGCAGAGCAGCTCGCTAGGTTTTGGATCAGGGCTGTGAGTGTGCACTTGTGTGTACTAACAGTAGTGAAGTGAAGCAGGCGGGGAAGGCTGGTTTTAACCCGTAGGGCTGCAGACACATAGATTTCTGCCAGTGTGGCAACAGGGAGACAGTCCCCTGCACACTCGGCCAGGTTGAGAGCGCTCAGTGCCATGTGGATTGCAGAGAGGTGGCTTCCTCCGAGCTTGCCTGCACACAGATCAACATCATGAGCAAATACGATGAATGGCTAGAAGATTTATCATGTGTTATGTCTGGTTAAGGTGTGTCACGGTTTCCTGTAGAAGAACTTAATGTTCTAAAGCTGTCTCTGACAAATAACAAATGACAGACCATTAGACATTCAGGAGCAGCACAGAGTTGCGATCATATGAATATGCAGAATTTTTGGGTCCAATTTGAGCTTCAGTTGCAGGGTTATTATAGTTAGCTAAAACTAAAACCAGAAGAAAAGAAAAAAATTTAAATTAAAATGTTTTGTTGCTTCAAATAAATGTTATCAGAAATACAATTAAAAAAAAAATGTCAACAAGTTGAAGGAATCATTTCGCATTTCAATTAGGTTTAACTTGATGTATAAATGTAAATATAAATGTAGAAAAACATTTAAAAAATACTAAAAATTAGTAAAGCTAATATATAAAAATTTAAACTATTTCAAAATAGTAAATAAATAAAAATGATAATAGCATCTCAATGACACTAAAATAACACTGTTTGGTTGCGTTGAAATATTTGAACTATATTTGTAACTAAACAACCACCTGACTGGATGTGATGCATTCAAATCAAAACTATTAGCGCAAAGTGAGAAATACCAATTTTTTAACTAAACGTTATTCTTTTGAGACACCATATGACATGCTGAAAAAAAAAAGATTTATTAACTAATTTATTCATTACAATTTATTAGTTTGTTTCCTCATTTTAAGTGGCTTCGTTGTACTAATTCATTCTCAAGATTTAATAATTTGTTCTTGTTTTAGTTCAATCATGGCCATAATTTAACTACATTAAAACAAGGAAACAACGTAGTACAATGTGACCATAACTTAACTAAAAGAAGGGAACAACTTAAGAACTAGTGATAATAATTTCTTAATTCGTAGCCACAATATCTTTTATTTTCTCTCTCCATATATCATGTCCGTGGCTCCGTATTCTTCTGTAAAAAGGGAAATATAGAATCATTGTCCAAACTAATTGTTTTATAATTGTTAAATGATTATTTGCAAAGATTAGCTCTAGAAAACCACACTTTTCTTTCAAACATGTTGGCCGTCATACGTTTGTGTGGATATATGCATATATTCATTATTCATTTTACTATGGTGAACTAAAGGGGGGTGATATTTGTATGCAAATGTCGGAGATAAGGTGAAAAAGGTGGCCTACCAGTTCACAAGGTTACCTGATTCCTCTATAAGCTACAGCGACTTACCGGTCATGTGGAGTTGGTGTAGACGGTGGTAGACCAAGGCGGCATCACGGCAGCTCTTACGGGCATCTTCCTGTAGGGGGCGGTTGGAACGGAGGGCTCCGGCACGGCTGGCTAGCCAGCGGCCCACCCACAGTCTCTGCAGACACAGACGCAGGGCGGACCACAGCACAGCACAGGTCAGGTCCAGCTGAGACGTGGGCAGAGGACGACCAAGAGCTTTGAGGCACGTCCAGAGGTTCTGAGAGGCCTGAGCAAAGTCGCCCTGCAGAAAACCATTAGACAAACAGATATCAGATGTGTAGAAGATGGTCTGGTGGACTTTGACCTCCATATCAATAACAGATGAGTGCAAGAAAGCATTTTATACCCTGGCTAGATCCAGATCGGCCTGTTTGCGGTGTCTCCAGAAGAGGACAGATGATTCCGAGTGAGGTCTGGTCACAGGTTCTCCATACACGAGCAGGCGGATCAAAACTCCAGCGACCAGAACACCGTTCAGCAGCCACAGCAGAAGAGTGGGCAACATCCAATCCATCCAACCCCAAGAGTCGGCTACACGCATCAAAACAAGATCGCATTGTTAGCATTTAGATAGGGATGGGACGCTACTCTGAACATATCGTGAGTATTAGTACCTGCATCCTGCACTGCCAGCATACTCCTTCCTGTGTGTCCAGAGACAGTCGTCCCAGAGCTGCTCCAGCCTCCACACAGCAGGGACGCCAACGGGTTAAAGGATAGGAAGAGCAGGGTGAAGGCGCACAGAGCCATGCGAGAGCGGTCCAGCATTCCTCCAGCCCTCTCAACCACAGGCTAATAGAGAGAACAGGAAACAGAAATTGGCGTTAGATCATTACATGGTTATTCTTCCAAGTTCTTGACCTCAAGCAATCGAATTATCCACCGCACACTAACACATCCAATTACTTCATGACCGAAGCCAATTCATTAAAGGCATGATAGGAGCTCTGGAAGATCGGAGTTTCTGCTACCTTGTTGTCTTCTTCCATCGGGCTGTCCGACTCCGAGTCGCTGCCGTGGTGGGAGAAGGGGCCGCTGGATTGAGGCGAGCCTACATCTGATGCTGGAGGGGTGGGGATTTCTGGTTTCACATCCACATCCATGATCACAAGGTCCTTCAGAGACTCTGAGGAGGAGAAGCGACAAGTTAATACAAAGACAACCATGCTCCCCATGTGAAAAAGAAGTGTGCTTAATTGTATTGAATGTGCACTTTTAATACTTTTGAATCTTAAAAGTATACTTTTAGAAAAATTTACTTGCAGATAATATATTACTAGAATAAAAGGCCTTTTAGGTGTACTTAAAGAGGGACACTTGCATGACTATAATTCTTAACACTTAAAAGTGTACTTTGTAATAATGTCAAATTAGAGGTTTTACTTAAAGTACATTTTACATAATGTTTTAATAAACTTTTGTCATGCTTTAAAGTACACATATTTAATGTTGATTTGCATACTAAAGCACATTCGAGTTACTTGATTATCATTTAATTGTAATGTGTTATTTGATAATACATTTAAACTAGTGCTGTCAAAACGATTAATCGCGATTAATCACATCCCAAATAAAAGTTTTTGTTTACATAAAATGTGTGTGTACTGTGTATATTTATTATGTATATATAAATACACACACAAACAGCACATATTTTGAAAATATTTACATGTATATATTTATATTAATATAATTTAAATCATATATAAATATATTTAATATATAAACTTAACATATTTTTCATATGTTAAGTTTAACATATATGTGTCTGTATTTATATAAGCATAATAAATATACAGAGTACACACTCATATATTATGTAAACAAACTTTTATTTTGGAAGCGATTAATCGCGATTAATTGTTTGACAGCACTAATTTAAAGTGAATATTTTTTTAAATGTACTAAATTGCAATTTCATCTTTACAAATGTGTAATTACAAATTTAAATATATGATAGGCATGCTGTTTCTATAGAATGACAACGATTGTCAGTACATTCAGTACTTTAACCATATAATCAAAGACAACAGAAGAAATTATGAATTAGGCTACATATAGAAATGTACTTAAGTCCTACTTAAGAGGATCAAAAAAGCACTCTATAGATCAACATATAAAATCATATTGCATTTAATATACATTTAAACAGAACTTACTGTTCTTCTGAATGGACATTTTGAGTGCCATGTTCTCCTGCTTTAGTTTTTGGTTGGACTGCTGAAGGTAGCGAATGTAGTCAATAGTTTTCCTCAAAACGGCCGACTTATTGAGCTGTAGAAGACAAAAAATTCATCTTATAATGATGTTAAAGGCATCTTCCAGCTAAAAATAAGAGCTACAAAATCGGCTAATCTAGGTTAGCTCATCTAGTTAAACTCCTTTGGTTAAAGTTTTCAAATGAACTTCAAGGGTCACCAAGATGAGGAAACCAGTTATGTAATTGGGTTTTGGCTTCACCTTAGCTTCTGTCCCAGCCACCAGGTCTTTGAGCTCAATGATCTTGTCATTGATGGAAGAGCGGTAGCGTTTTTCAATGGCGTTATGGGCTGTGCGTTTCTCGCCCTTGTGCGGCTGGCCGCCTGGTTTCCCGCTGATGGCGATGCGATTGATGGGCAGTTTCTCTGTGTCCACCAGCAGCGGAACGGTGGTCAGGATGGTGCCTCCACTCATCAGTGCCTGAGACAAGAGATGTACAGATCCACAAAATAAACACAGAGGTCTTCAGAAACGCATTAGGAAAAAAAAAAAGTGAGAAATATTTCAAATAAACAAAAAAATTTAACTTCTGCATGGTTTAAATTTGACATTTAATATCAAATATCTTGCACATGGATGTATAGCACTACTAATACGATTGAAGGGCCAGTTCACACCAAGAACAAAACAACAAACTGAAGCAAATCTGTGAGTTTTAACTTCACAGAGTCTTGGGACTGTGTTTGTGTACCTGCAGTGAGGTGTTCTGGACTGGCGCCGTGGATGTAGCCAGCGTTGTGATGCAGGGTGACGCGACTGTTGTTACCATACATGCATCAGGCTTCAGAGTTGCGAGTAAGAGAGAGTCTGCCTTAATGAACTGCGGCTGCAACAAAACCTGCACAACACATGAAGAACGCTTAGTGCACACAATTAAGACTGTAAAATGTAAGTTATTGTGCATGCGGGCATCAGTAGGCCAATAAAAGCACTTACAGGAACCTGCTGAACCTGAGGGGAGATGGTCTGTGTAGGAGGGCTGGACAAGGTGGTCAGGATTGGCGAAGCCGAGAGGCTCTGCACCTGGGCTTGGATGGCCATTGGCTGAACATTCTGTGGAGAGGTGGAGAGACTCGCGATTGGCTGAGGGGAGCTCTGCTGAGTGACAGCTGCAAGAACCAATTAGATCATGAGAGGAAGAAAGGCAAGAAGTTGCACTAAAGCATGATTTCTCCCTTTCTATGTAAAGCGCTTTGAGTGCCCAGAAAAGCGCTATATAAATGTAAGGAATTACACAACAAATAGCATTCAGGCAGAAACCTTAACCACCCTTTGTTCCACCCTGGAGGAAATATTATTATTGTTTGAAATCTATTGATATGTGAACACGCTATCAATCAGGAAGATATTGTGGTATTTTTAATCAGTTGTTTGGACTCTCATTCTGACGGCACCCATTCACTGCAGAGGATCCATTGGTTAAGTAAAGCTAAATTTCGCCAAATCTGTTCCCATAAAGAAACAAACTCATCTACATCATGGATGTCCTTTTTTTTTTTGTGAACTATGAATTAATAACAGGTATATAGTGGCCTATAGGAATTTTCACTAACACAGGAATTTACAATACATTTACACTGGACCAAACCATTTTGCAATTTCAATCATTGTGATAAATCATGCAGCCCTACATCATACCCAAATCAACAAGTAGAACACCATACATTTGCTCTAATCAGTGAATGTTAGAAATAGTACCACATGCAATCAGTTTTTCTCTGATGTTTTCAGTTCATTTGTAACCACTTTTAAATGTTGCTTTTTCCTGTTCAGTTCACTGTGATTAAGTGTTTGCCTTAATTTTGATTCTCAGCCTCCACAGTTTTTCACTGATTAATTTAGTGATTTCAATAAATATGCTTTGCAATGTTAGACCAATTTCTAGCCCACATAAGAATAATAATATCCTATGAATTGTTTTTGTTCTTTTTTTTAAGCGGAAGAGGATTAAGTTAGTTAAGTATGAATTTTTTTTAAACTTGAGCACACACAAAACAAAAATCACACTATTATCTTAACACATATCTCCAGTTCATTATGACAGGATGTTCGATAAAGCTTGTCTCCGCAATAATAACAGTAAGGTGGTGAAGGGTCATTTATAACTACAGAAATTCATAACTCAATTCAGCCTGACTGAACTTTGATCTACACTAGTGTGATGTTGTATTCTCTCTTTGACCTGGTGGTGACATTACCTAAGGCTAAAAAACGATAAGCAGAATGAAAGGAAATTAGAAAAGCATATACAAAGAAAGAATGTGGGCTGGGCAGCTTTACACATGAACATAATGTACGGTAAAAGTTCACTAGGTTTCCAGGACTGACAACAGTGACTTCACCGTCTGCACCTTGAACTCAAATGGCCTTTTCTGACATATGACTGATCAAAGGTGATGCATTTTATAGTCTTAGTAATAGTGGTAGTCATGAACAATGTTCATACTGTGCATTACTCATGAACAACATGCATAATCATTACACAAAAGAACACATAAATCTTTCATTAAAAAAAGTTGAGTCTGCAGAAGGAGTGAGATTGATGACAACATTTGATTTTTTTACTATAAAGTCATAAACACATGCTTCCAATCAAATATGTAAACACTGCACTGATTTAAAATGACTGAAATCACTGTGATAATATGATAACACTAAAACAAAAGCTTAGCTCAGCTGATTTAACAACTGTTGCTGGGCCAACAAATGTTCTTTTACATAGTTTATCAACAATACATTATTATTATCAATTACAGAGAGAAAGAGCTTTTTCATACTTCATGGCAAATGCACTTTTTTTTTTTTTTTTTACATTTTATTTGGTGTCAATGTTCAGTATTGAATGCTTAGTTATTTGTAAGCACGTGTCTGACAGTCACCGTGGAAGTCACATTAACACTTTACTGTTTAAGATGCCAATAAATTAATATTAAAGTGATAATTTAATAAAATGTGAAGTATTTAGAATTTAAAAAAAAAATTTTGTTGGCAATGTAGTACCCACTTTACTTGGAGTCACTTCGCCCTCACTGTATCAAATGCTTCAGTTATATAGTAGTTACATAGTTGTTAAAGACAACTAATAAAAAGTGTGAACAATAAGCTTCTCATTTAGCTGTGATTTACACCCTTTGAGATGAAGTGCCAATAGATGTAACTGACACATTTATGGTAAGATGTAGATGCATGTTTCTGAAAGTTCCTTCTTGCAGTTTTATTTTCAGATAAATCTTGCACACAAATGAGAGATTTGTCTCTTCCGAGTGCTGCGTTTGGCCACTTGTGGCATATATTTTAAAAACAATGTCAAAAAACATATACTGTACAAAAATTCCACCAACTCAATGTTAAAAGATCAGTTACTGACTTAATTTCCAACTCCTTTTTTAAAATGTTGTCTAGTTGACTATCTTATATAACTTAAACAATGAAGCTGAAACTGATTACATTATTTTGATGAGCTACAGTAATAAAAAAAAATGTTGCCATGATATAGACTTAAGTCCGTTGTTGTGTAAACATCATATCGCGAGAGGAAAAAATTACGTTTTAGTCGCATAACATTGGTTAATGGAAACACTGACATTTCGCAATCGTTTTTTTTTTTTTTATCGATATTTATAAAATATCACAAAAGTTTGCGCAAATCTGTAATGGAAACCAGGCTAATGTTGTCAAAACGATCCCTGTTCACATGGATCTGCAAAAACAACTGAAAATGCTGTATTGCCAGGCCAATAGTTGGCGGTATGACTTTGTAAAGAAACACTACACATTATGCGCACATACCTACAGACTGAACACATACTGTGCATGTGCATGGCACCATTTTCACCATTTTTGTAGTTTACACAGAAACAATAACGGTATCGGTTTCAAAAACTTGCACCTTGAAAGCTGTTTTCAAAAGTTTGTGTTTTCAGGCCACCAAAATGTCATTGTTTGTGTAAATTAGGGCTGTGCAATTAATCGCATGCGATTGTCATGCGCATCTGACACAGAGCTGCCCACATGGCTATTGCTCCTATAACAGCTCATTTTTATCAGTTATTTTGTCTTTGGGTTGTTATATTTCTCACAGATTTCTGCTCATTCTAAATCAGATACAGATAAAGAAGCATAGTAAAGATTACATTCATATTAATGCATTAGTGAGAGCGATTGTGTGTGTGAATTAATTATACCTGGCAGCGTCTTTGTCATTTGAACTGTTTGGAAACGGAGCGTAAATGTGGAAGTCCTTCAAAGATTTCTTATCCTGTTGTGCCCTCTATTGGACCAGCGACTAGTCGACGTCAAGCTTAAAGCGTCATGGCAGAGCATTGAAGTCGACTAGTCGACTAGTCGATTAGTCGGTGCAACCCCTACGAGACACAACAAAAACACAGCTCCGATCACAGCGTCCTCCATCCTCCTGTTGTTAATGTTGTTCTTCTTTGTTTCTGTTGTTGAACACCACGCACAAATGACGACGCTGTCGACCGGCGTACGTCACTTCTTAGTACACACTCTCGGTGCGAATGCAACCCTTTAAATGGTACTGGGAAATAGTTTGCGCAAAATCGTCCCAGTACTTTAGTACTGTACATTTAGTTCTGGAACTAAAGCGGTACGAAAGGCAATTCATCTGCGATTATGAACGAGATATTGCCTAATTGTCAGTGAACTACGGCTCTGTGTAGTAAATGCCACTCCATCTGAAAGCAGGTGATGGTGATTTACTACCAATCACAGAACCGGCTTTACTGACGAGATGCGCATGACAATCGCATGCGATTAATTGCACAGCCCTAGTGTAAATGAACGGTTAAAACGCATAAAAAGTTTTCCTTCTTTAGTTGAAAGTGGTCATGTGAGTGCCCCTTTATGGATAATATAATTTTTTAGATAATAAAACTTACCAGTATAACCGTTCTGGTTGGGGTAAGTGACCACGAGCTGCTGTTGCAGTGGTTGGTGTGTCGGTGAGCTGAAGAGGGCCTGCTGGGTTGCACCGAAGGCAGGGCTCTTCCCAGCTGGGGCAGCTTGGCTCGGGGCCGGCGGGGTGGAAGGGTGGAGGCTGGGAGATGGAGCCGGCTGAGCTTTGGGCTGTGTGGTCTGTAGTGTGGTGGGGTTTGCAGGGGTGGAGGTCACCTGTGCCAAAGGAGACTGCTGGAAAGTGGGTGGGTGGAACACCTTGTCCGGGATGGAGGAGCTGCGGGTGATGGGGGGGCCCAGCAGGGCATCCAGGTGGGGGCTGCTGCTGAGGATGAAGGAGGTGTTGGTGGTTGTAGAAGAGGAAGGACTGGAGTGGGGCAGGACTGAGAGGTCCTGCGTGAGGGCTGCAGGGGCAGGAAATGGAGCATGATCGAACAGCCCTCCAAACTCCATGTCCTGGTTGTTGATAAGCTGGAGCATATCTGTTAAAACATGGAAACAGAGATGGATACAGTGAGCAATGGGCTCCTCCAAGCATTCAAAAGCAACACCACGATCATAGGTTTGATTCCCAGGGAATGCATGGACTTAATCAGATGTACTGTCAAAAAGGATATGATGTGTTTGACAGCACTATAATAAAAGGGTGGTGCATTATAATTTGATAACGTTATCACCCAGATTAATCCAATCCTTTCAATGCAATTACATACGAACAATGAACTACCACCTATTAAATGACTGAAACTACAAAATAACAGAATTTTATAGTACTTTAGAAATGGGGTTATGCCACCTGATGAAAATAGATTTAGTTGATAAATAGAAAGTTCAAAACATCAGCATTTATTTGAAATAGAATTATTTTGTAATATTATAAAAAAAAAATCTTGTCTTTACAGTCACTTTTTCTATTAATTTAATCGGTCCTTTCTGAATAAAAGTATAAAATAAAATAAAATCTCACTTCTGGGAAAACAGACCAAAAATACTGATGACTCATCTTGCCCACATTTTTGTCCAACAAAATGTTCTTAAAATCCCCTGCCTGGCTAGCAATAGCATGTAGCGGATCATATTGGCACACAATAAGCACATAATGCACTTTATTTTCTTTCCGAACCGTGAATTGTTTGCAAAGGAAGCATTTTGAATTCAAGCATTTTAAAAGCATCTTCACTGTTTTCTTTTATGGTACAAGCTGTTAATTGTGGTTTTGCCAGGCTATGAGGTAAACTACAGCTTACTGGCTAGTGGCTATTAAAATAAGGCTCTTATATGCCCTGCACCAGCTTCCTGTCATAAAAAACATGTGCAAAAAAATAAATGTAAAAAAATGCACTTGACATAATATCTTTTTGTGGGGTTTTGCGTTTGCCAATTCTATAAAGGTGCCATATATTTCAACATTTATTTAAACATTTATTTAAATTAGCCCTTTTTAATGTGAAATATACTTGGCCACAACTATGATCATCCTTCCTTGAATATCCAAGAAATGCTTTAACTTTAATATGAACACAGTTGATGATCAGTATAACACACATAGCACTTACATCCATATATTTTTCCCTATTCTTTCTACATCTTGCTGATCTTATTTTCTACAAAGTTTTTTCAGTTTGTAGGATCTGTATAGTTTGCTGGTTATTTTGAGTTTTCATCTCAACAGGACTGAGGTGTCGAGGCCTGTGAAATCCACAGAGCACAAGTTCATTTTCACACTCATCGGGTCTGATCCCACATTTGCACTAAACCATGGCGAATTCAGCTCATGCTGCCTGGCTTTAATTCAGCTGTAGCTGGAGACGCTGCTCTGACTGCAGAGTGCCTCATTACAGAGTTTCATCATTCACTGCAAATCCTCTCGCACAAGGACAGAGACACAGCCTGGTCAAGATCATTCGTCTCACAACTACCTTCAGCCCAATGAATAAAATACATTCATTAGAGGAAATCATGACACCTCAAATGTTTAAACTACTGATTATGAAACTCAGAAACCTGCAGGCTACAAAAACACTGACGAAATGAAAGTTTGATAATTAATGACAACACTGGGTGACCATTTATCAAGATCACATAATCACATTCATCTGGTTGTGCCAGCATAATGACATTTTAATTATCTTGACTTTAATAGACAATTTACTCTAGACACACCCTAAAGGCACAACTCATCCATTTGAAAGTAACATTACAGCTACAGTTAATTATAGTTTTTATTATTATTATTATTATTACTGGAACAAAGCATTATTATAATCACCACATTATTTTTTATTAAATAATACAATAATATTATTAGGATCTGAGATAAAGAACTAAAAAAAATTACACACATATTATATATAATGTAATATACATGTGATAAATATTACTTATATTACATAAACGTTAATTGCTTAAATCAGAAAAAAAAACTCTTTTTTTTTCCCATTTCCCAAGTAACTCTCCAGAAGAGTAACCTGTTGACTTTTATTATTATTATTATTATTAAGTCATGTTACTAGGTTATATGCATATTTATTATTATTATTACTAGGTATCATTATTATTATTAACAATTATTGCTGATATTTACTGATTATACTTTTCAGTATAATCAGTATATTTACGGATTATGTACGTACAGTTATAACATTATTATAACTGACTGTTATTATTAAGTCAGTTTACTAGGTTATATGAATAATAATAATAAGAAGAAGAACAAGAATTATTATTATTATTAATTATTGCTGTTATTTACGGATTATACGTATGTACAGTTATAACATATTACAATTATTATTAAGTAGATTATATGCAAATGTATTATTATTCGTATTATTCGTATTATTATTATCATCATTATTAATTATTGCTGTTATTTACTGATTATATTTATGTACAGTTATAACATTATTATAACTGTTATCATTAAGTCAATTTACTAGGTTATATGAATAATAATAATAATAATAATTATTATTATTATTCATTATTGCTGTTATTTACGGATTATAGTTATGTAGTTATAACATATTACTATTATTATTAAGTAGATTATATGCAAATGTATTATTCGTATTATTCTTATTATCATCATTATTAATTATTGCTGTTATTTACTGATTATATTTATGTACAGTTATAACATTATTATAACTGTTATTATTAAGTCAGTTTACTAGGTTATATGAATAATAATAATAATAAGAAGAAGAATTATATTATTATTAATTATTGCTGTTATTTACGTATTATAGTTATGTAGTTATAACATATTACTATTATTATTAAGTAGATGATATGCAAATTTATTATTATTCGTATTATTCTTATTATTATTATCATCATTATTAATTATTGCTGTTATTTACTGATTATATTTATGTACAGTTATAACATTATTATTTTTTATTATTATAAATAGAAATAAGGAAAGTTCATTCCCAAAAGGGTTAAAAAAAATAAAAATAAAAAAAACATTTTAACTGCTCAAAATGTGTTTTGCATACATACATGTGATGTGACCCAATAAAACATAAGACTTCTTTAGTGTGTTTGTATGAGGTGATCGCGCTCAGCCAATCAGAGGCCTGGAAAGCGCCTCGCTATGAGGTTACTATCGGACACAATCCGCTTCAGCGCAGGGTTACTCTCGGTCACCTCACTTACATTCACTGTACATTTACGGCTGAACCATTACTAATATCAACACAAAAAGCTATAATAACGCAAAGAATATAAAAGTAAACAAATACGCACAGTAAGACATATTCGCACTTTGAAGATAATTCAGTGTCGAAACATTTTCTAAAACACATTTTGGTATGACATGCAGAACTGATGAAGTTTTACCTGTCAATTTTATGTTTTAGGCCTTAAATGTGAATTATAACGGAACTGTGTTGGTAGGTCAGAATACGAGGGAATGGCCGAGAGTAGCCGCTCCAAGTTGGAGGGGGGCGGGGCAATGACAATGAACACTGTCCGTAATCTAATGACACCTTGCACTTTATTTCCATTTTAATGAGATCTAACATACAAAGCAACAATAACCATGCTGACGCCCACCTGATCAGACCTGCTCACACCTAACGTTACTGCCTTCCAGTGTTACTGTCAGCGTGTATAAAAGGGATACAGTTGATTCTGAGTAAAGCAAGCGTCCTATATCATGACACAGTGGTTAAATATGACAACTCGTGCGTTATAGATTTAAAATAATAATAAGCTTAGTTATTATAAACACGTGCATACGTCTGACAGCACCATCTATTTATGTAAATATGTATCCGTCCCTAAAATACAAACACACAATTCACTTTGTCCAGCCTGCCAACCAGCACCGTGAGTGTAAACAAATGATCTCTTACCATCGATGTCATTGAGCAGAGCCGTGTCAATATCACTCGAATCGTGTAAAGACAAACTGGAGTCTAAGGTTTCCAGTGACGGGTCGTCAAAAGACAGATTCATTGTCCTCAACTGCTCTTTCAAGCTGACTTCAGAAGTATTCAAGTCCCAGCGGCACACAACAGGCGTTATTCCATGTAAACTAGGAACTTCTTGCACTTGTCGGGAGAGCAAATATGCCCGGACATTTGTTGGCTGCGTTTCGTAGGATCCGTCCGCTTAATTTTCGAATTTTCAACTTTGTTGCTGATTTAGGCAACTACCTGCTCGCGTTCGTTTCCATACTGCCGCACATGGCAAAGTTGACTTAAGAGTTTGCTGCTTTGCACATTAGCATGCTAACAGCGAGAGCCAGGCAAACACCAGAGCGCTGTGATTGACACGCCGCTCGACCAATCAGAACTCTTAGGCAACTACCTGCTCGCGTTCGTTTCCATACTACCGCACATGGCAAAGTTGACTTAAGAGTTTGCTGCTTTGCACATTAGCATGCTAACAGCGAGAGCCAGGCAAACCCCAGAGCGCTGTGAGTGATTGACACGCCGCTCGACCAATCAGAACTCGCTCTTTTAGCAGACGCTCTTTCACATGACTCGGTACTGCCATTCAAGTGTCTTGTAATGTAAGGTTGGAAAGCTACGAAACTGCAATTTAGGTCACTTTTTACTGTAGTTCGTTTTACTTAAAATAGAGTATGTTTTGGATTGTAATTATTATTTTTGTTGTAGTTTTTTTTCATATCTTATCGTATGACAAGTATCTAAATGTTCAAAAGCATTTGTCAGCTATTGAAACACGTTAATAATTATACTGACCTGTTTAATTAATACGCTGAGAGTCAATAGGTGTTAAAAGAATATAAGTATTCAACACATGTTTAATGTGAAGCGCCGAATAAACAGCCCATTTTTGTTTACAAAATCTCAGTCGGTAGCGGCATGATCGAGCCTTCGGTGGGCTTGTCTCCCTCAGCCAATCAGAGCTGCGCAGAGGAGGGCGCTGGGCGATCATGTTTGTCTGAGCCGCAGTGATGACTCCGCCTGTAGAACCAGAGAAAACGACCAATAGAGAGCCAGAGAGCGAGTGGGGTGATGTGACGTCACACACGTGGCTCCGTGATTACATCATGTATTTCTCATAGAATAAGGACAATAAACCTAAACGGGGATTTATGTTAAATAATACTGAAATAATTTGATACATACATATATATATATATAAAACACGTTCTTATATAGAAATAAATTAAATGCATCCAATATATGCACAAATTATATTATACACTCAAAAATGAAAATATATGCACACAAATTGATCAAGAAATTATTATAAATAGGATGGATTGATCTGACCCTAAATAATTAGTTGACTTTGTGTTTACAAAGTTAAAGAATTCTATATGTCACTGAACTCGTATCAACAAACTGAGGTGAAGTGGGTCAGTGACCGAGAGTAACACCGGCGAAACCAAGACACTCTGAAATACATGTATAAAGTGTTTGCTGAAGGAGGCAAAAGAGTCCCGAGGCTTCAGTCTTTTCTCCATGAAGCTCTTCAGCAGCTCTACTGCAATCCAATCAGTGGTTAAAGAGACTCGTGTTTAAACTAACATAATACAAGAACATAATTTAAATGCAAACTAGCATACTATTATTATTGTTGTTAACATAAGTAACGCTGCTATTATTATGTTAATGTGTTTTATTATAATTATTCTAAATGAACAAACACCCGGATTGCATCAACCATACAATATCATTATTGGATTATTGCACTGCGTTTTTAATTTCTTGTTTTACCCAAATATAACTGCTGTAGGCAACGTGTACTTTTCATTTGAGCTTATTTAAGCATACTCTATAAGTAGCTACACGTGTAATGTTCTGTTTTATCAAAGGCTATAGAATACTACATAAAGGGACTTTGGTTTTATCCGACTTATCTTTAAAGGTCCCATATTGTCAAAACTGAAATTTCCTGTCTTTTTTCACGATTACTGAGGTCTAGGGGCTATTTAACTACCATATAAGTTTCAAAACAGTCAGTTCACAGTAAAATGCACACAGCCTGCATAAATTTTTTGTCTGGCAGTGGCAGCAGATATGCGATCAAATTTCTAATTTGAGGCTGTATTACGTCGATTCTGGCACCCAACATCACAACAAGATGATATTTTAAGCTCCTTATGTAGCCGAATCTGTGCTGATTCCTCCAGTTTCCCCTTTGTTTTGCTGCCTCCAGCTAGAGCTGTGACGTCGCTGACCCTAGTTACCTGTGGTTGGCCTGGCCGTGTGTCACTCAGAAAACAACAGGCCAATCAGAAGAGAGGCTCATGAATATTAATTAGACAGTCCAAAATCTACCTGTTCTGTCCTGAGAGAGGAGCTGTAAAAATATATTGAGATGGTTTTCGGTACTTATACCGCAAATATATATTCTTAAGGACATCAAAACCTAAAATAAAACTCCAGAAAGGTGTACAATATGTGACCTTTAACATAAGAACGGGCGCGGCCATTTGTAAGTTGTGTGCGAGACTTCCGGTAGCAGTACAAAAATAGTCCGTTATTCTGACATTGCAAACTGGTATTTCTTATCATATTGTTTTAATTTACCATCGTAATCATACACACTAGTTTGTAGCGCAAATACTTTTACCGTTTAATAATTCGGATGTAGACGCTTTCACAGAAAATAGCTTGAAAAATAACGTGGAAAGAGCACTAGTATAAAAATTTAAAACTGGATAGTGATTTAAATTTTTTTAATTCATGTTTTAAAATGTAGTTGTGTGTCACAAAATAATAGTCATAAATGTAATTTTCACAACTTAATCTGGCAACTGCATGTAGTTTGATCACATAAAAGCAACCAATGAAGTTTTAACTGAACTCAAAGACAAAAAGTTTGCAGAATGAATACAATAAGCTGAGAAATGTTTAATTATTTTGCTGTTTTTTTTTTGTTTTTTTTTAAAAAGCTAACCTTATAAAAACTGGATATAACAGATATAACAATGAGCTTGTTAAAATTAATCACACAGGAAAATGTTTGCATTAGGCAAATGAATCACTTTAATAAAATAGTTTGGATTAAACAATAAATCTGACAATAGGAAAATGTATTACATTTCATTATTCTAAAATACATTTAAGACATTATGAGATAAATAATCAAAATAGTCAAGACTTTTAATATCACATGGCAACATTCATTTAAGCAGTTAATCCAAATAATGATTGCCACCGGATGAAAGCAGAGCTCTTTAGAACAAGCCAGATATTACTAACAGGTATTACACTTTCCTTCTTACAAGTAATTAGAAGGCTAAATAGATATTGCAGTTTTTTAATATTAACAGTAATCTGTTTGTTATTACATTATGGCATAACAAATAGCTATCTTTCAAACGGCCTTGGCTAAGAAATCAGGCCATTATTGATTCCTGAACATGCTGCAATTTCATTTCAATCACAACCACAGTGACTTGTGCCTTATATTCAAGTAAATCATACGGCCCTCCAGTGTTTTACACGTTTAACTGCTGATTTACTGATTTAGGGGGAGTGATGGAGGTTTGTTAGTATAACTGGTAACACAGTGTAAGCCCTTCCCATCATTAGACGCTTAACAATTGAGGTTTTGGAGTTTAAAATGCATCATGCTTGATCTAGCTGCAGTTACTTTATATATAAGACTGACGTGAACATCTTCCTCAGGTTGTTGGGAAGATAGCAGTGCAACATTTAGCATGATTCAAATGAAGAGCTGTACTGTACAGCTGTTAGTGACTGTAAACGGACTGGAATGAAAACCACTGGCGATCCTGCAAAGCCCTGAAATCACATGGCATAAAATCTTTCATGACAAAACAAAAAAGAAGGATGCAATTAAACATGTATTTTAAGTTAATACAAACTTTAAGTACTATACACACTTTTCTATTGTATATACACATTTTTGTATATGTATGGATACATATTTTACAAACGCCATTAGGCTAATATAATTCTTGGTTAGGTCTAGCAAGAGTTAGGGCAAAGCAAAATATCCATTCATTTCCTAACTTCACTGCCAAATCTGCCAATTTTTTGCTGACTGAAATCAATCCTTAAATAGGAATCTGACAGAAAGATGCAGTAAGGGGGCGAATTTAATGAAGAAATGTCTGTCATATTTCATATACCCCAAAAACAAAAGAAATTTCAGAAATGATATATTGTATCAAGCAAATGAAGCCTATTTTTGGCAAATGAAGCCTACTTTTTTTCCTCTATCAGTTTAAATATATAGAGTCTGTAGAAGTTAATTATGAGTAAATCATAAATACTTTTTTTGTAGGTTAATTGCTCTGAAAAGTGTAAATACTGGTGGTGTAAACATTTTTAACAGTATGACTTTAGGGTTTGATTCATTTTTTTAAATAATTTTTTATGTTTTTGAAAGAAGTCTCTTACACTCAAATGTCCACATTTATTTGATGTGAAATAAAAAAAATTAAATAAAACAGTAATATTGTGAAATATCATTACAATTTAAAATAACTTTCTATCTGAATATATTTCAAAATGTAATTTATTTCTTCTGAAATCATGCTGATTTGCTGCTCAAGAAAAAAAAAATGATAATAATAACCACAGTTCCTACAAAACTGTTTTCAACATTGATGATGATAATAATAAATATTTTTTATGATTATTATTATCAATGTTGAAAACAGTTTTGAAAACAGTTGACAATATTTATTATTATTATTGATGTTGAAAACATTTTGAAAACAGCTGAAAAATAGTTTTATTATTATTATTATCAATGTTGAAAACAGTTTTGAAAACAGCTGAAAATATTTATTATTATTATTATCAATGTTGAAAACAGTTTTGAAAACAGCTGAAAATATTTATTATTATTATTATCAATGTTGAAAACAGTTTTGAAAACAGCTGAAAATATTTTTTATTATTATCAATGTTGAAAACAGCTGCAAATATTTATTATTATTATTATTATTATTATTATTATCAATGTTGAAAACAGTTTTGAAAACAGCTGAAAATATTTATTATTATTATTATCAATGTTGAAAACAGTTTTGAAAACAGCTGAAAATATTTTTTATTATTATCAATGTTGAAAACAGCTGCAAATATTTATTATTATTATTATTATTATTATCAATGTTGAAAACAGTTTTGAAAACAGTTGAAAATATTTATAATTATTATTATTTTTATCATCAATGTTGAAAACAGTTTTGAAAACAGCTGAAAATATTTATTATTATCATTATCAATGTTGAAAACGGATGAAAATATTTTGTATTATTATTATTATCAATGCTGAAAACTGTTTTGTAGAAATCAAAATATTTCTTTTGATATTGGGATGACATATGACATTTGTTTTTAAATGAGCCTGTTCCAGTAAATCCTACATCATAACCAAAATTAGGATGCATTTTTTCAAAGCAAATGTTTCATATTTTTGGATCACTAAATTGCATATGCAGACATCTGATCTATGCTTTAAAATGCCCTCAAACGGTGCTTTTAAAACTGTAAAACTGCAATGGCTCAGCAAACCTCAACTCTTTTGAAAAAGTCAAGATATTTTTACAAAAACCTTTATCGATGGAAAACGCGTTCATTCTTCTGTCTTTGGTAATCCGCACATGATGATTACAAGAATATAGCCACTTTTCTTCACCAGAGCCTCATAAACACGACAGGCCAATCACGAGCGATGACCCACTGTCTCTGCGCTCCTACGCCCGATTAAGATCTAATATTTTCTTGCTCTATTTACCACAGAGACAGATTGAATCACAATCCATAGCTGACTCAGAAGAACTGACCCACATGAATATCTCACCTCATGGAATGACAAACTTTAAGAGCGTTAGTTCATTAATGAACGATAAATACAAAACCAATCAGCTCTATTCGACTATTATTTGACAGGAATGAAAGAAGCGAGCTCTCTAAAGAGAATCATTTTGGCTACATGTTTGCTTAAGCCATCACTTGACTGCGCCGTTCAGCTCAAAGTCTGCGGTTATGAAGCTGGATTCTCACAGTGCTCTATCAGGCAGGGGGGATATTAGACAGGGGTCTTGCTGTCGTATAACATCAGTAGGTTTGTAAAGGGAGGGAATGTGGTTGCGGTCACCAGCGAGAGCATCTGTCCCGTCACTGTTCTACAAGGCAAAGAGATTGTCCTCCGTCTGCTGTGTCCTCCTGCGGTTGCTGCTAGACGAGCTCACTGGAGGTCTGGGCTCTCCGGCGGGGGCCAGCGGTGAAGCCTGATCTGCGGATTTGGCCCGCTCCTCCAAGAACTTGTCGAACTCTAAAGAGACATCAGGAGAACAACTGTCAACTGCATTCATGAGTTTAAAGCTTGCCATGAAATAATAGTCCAAAAAATCTATTCGTTCCAAATGGATCTGTTTGTTAAACCTTTAGATGAATGTGAACTCAGAGTCCTTAGAAATTTGCGTATCAAATATGATACAGTAGGCTTTATATAGTTAATGCAAATTTGAAATAGTATTTTAATTAGTGCTGTCAAACAATTAATCGCGATTAATCGAATCGAAAATAAAAGTTTCTTAAATATATACATGCATGTGTGTGCATTTATATATACATAAATATATACACAGTACACACAGATATATTATGTAGGGTTGTGTACCGAAACCCGGTGGTACCCATGTAACCGGTATGTACTAGAACCGAAACAGAACGCAGATTTCGGTGCATCATTTCGGTGCCACTTAAATGCCTGAGCGATCGACTGAAATATTTGTCCTGGTTCTCCGAAATGGACGTAAGAAGCATGGGCGTCGCTAGGCCCTTTTTAGCGGGGCTATAGCGATTAGCTCCATAAACTGTACACAAATTCGTGATCGCCTCAGAGTCAGTCCCCTTTAAATTTCATATGAAAAAGTCTAGTGGTGAAAGAGTTTAGATCCATTCTTTCCTACAAATTATAAAACTAAATTTGGAGTAACTTGTGTTTGACAGACAACGAGCTCTGGTTCATATCACGATAGATGACTTTAAGAACTCAAAACATCATTCCAGTGAAACTAAACAAAAATGACTCATTCTGAATCCTTTATTTCTAGTGTCAGAAAGCACAAAT
>NW_015551081.1:46879-48222 GCF_001515605.1 Sinocyclocheilus anshuiensis | reverse complement strand
TTTTTAAAGTATCGGTTCAGGCACCGGTACCGTTTTAAAAGTATCGATTTGGCACCGGTATCATAAAAAACCCAATCGATACCCAACCCTAATATTATGTAAACAAAAACTTTTATTTTGGATGCGATTAATTGCGATTAATCATATGACAGCACTAATTTTAATATTTCCGTAATGTACCCTTATACAGGTAAATCCAAATTTTTAGCTCTCACACTGTACCTTCACTCGTGACTCCTTCCTCGGCTTCTTCACCCTTCTGTTTAAGGAAGTAAAGAGAATCAAATTATTAACACATCAGAGCAGTCAGTTTTCTTACTTATACACCACATTGTGCTATATAAACACAGAATGAACAAGTACCTACCATTCAGCTGGAAAACCACTTTACAGCGAGAGAGAGAATGAAATCAAGGTAAAGAAGTCTCACCACATCAGCACAGAGCCACTCCTCAATGTCATCCATGACAGAGGACTGCGATACGGGGATCTATGGAGCAAAGCCATGGACAAACCAAAGACCCCCAAAGCCACGAAAGAACAAAAAACACCCCCAACAAACAAAAACACAAACAATAAAATCACCAGAAAGTCTGAGAGGAAAATAGCAACAGAAAAATGCAATCAACGTCAAACCGAGCCAAAACACGCACGCCGCACGCCACACACTCACACTCACACACACACACACACAGCTTGCACATAGAGCTGGAGCAACACTGTTTCACATGCTGTGACAGTGAAAAATGAAAAGACACTGAAGGAGAGATGCAGTGTGAAGCTTCTGAATGAATAGAGAAGGGTTTATCATTAAGAATATAGGTTATTCTGTGAGAGAAGCTCCATAATCAGAGCTTGATAATCATAGTTTGACAGCAACATGAGAACAGCGGCACAAGAGCTCCCCCTACAGTGAACATTTCTCCATGTATTTCTGCTGGACAGGACAGGACAGATTTGTTTGTACTTTTTTTTGTACATTACGGTGTTATAATTATTATTATTTTTTAAATCAAACATAACTGCCACAAGAAGTTTGCAGTGACATTTCTTCTATTTGTTAAAATCAAGATTCAAAATAAAAGTTCTGAAACACTACCAAGTCCATAGTTTGGACAAAAATAATTATTTATTCAGCTGTATGAAATTTGTTTTGTGGACATATTTAAATTGTGGCAATGTATGCATTTCTTTACAAAAAGAAAATTTCATTTTCTTAATGTAATGTCTTAGTATGCAAGTACGTATATTTATTTATTTTAATGTTTGGAATGAGGAGAGAAATAATACAGCAGCCAAACGTGGAGTGGAGTATAGTATAGTATAGTATAGTATAGTATAGT
>NW_015551081.1:45708-46722 GCF_001515605.1 Sinocyclocheilus anshuiensis | reverse complement strand
TAATATAATATAATATAATATAATATAATATAATATAATATAATATAATATAATATAATATAATATAATATAATGAATAAAAAAATATTATAATTAATATACCGGTAATATAATATAATATAATGAATAAAAAAAATATGCATTCATTCATATTTATTTCGTCCCAGGTGATATATCTTTGGTTATTTTGGTTAAGTTAAATCTGCTAAACTACAAATGTGAGAAGAGGACTTTCATTCAGATTAGAATGTTGTGTATTAATGAGGTGAGGAGGGGAGTTTTCTCTGTTATTGTCAATAGTAGTGATGATGGAGATCATGTAAACGGAAAGGCTCTGACCACACAGCTGTCCAGTTTAAGATATGAAGAACCAAACTACTGGACAGCATAAAGTGTATTCACACTGACAGCGATTTTATTTACACTACCCTTCAGAAGTTTGGGGTCAGTAAGATTGATTGATTGATTGATTATATACATTTATTCAGCAAAGATGCATTTAATTGATTAGAGCGACAGTAAAGATATGTCTAATGTTACACAACATTTCTATTTCAAATAAAGGCTGTTCTTTTAAACTTTCTATTCATCAAAGAATCCTGAAAAAAAAAAATTCTTAAGCCATACAACTATTTTCAAACAATCCAAAACTAAAAGCTAAAACTTTATAAATACTACCTATACACATTTTAAAAATAAAGAGATTAAATAAATTAATTAATTAAATAATATTTAATATATACATATAATATACAGTAATAATGTAATATAATATACTATACTATAATATAATATAATATAATATAATATAATATAATATAATATAATATAATATAATAATATGACCCTGGACCACAAAACCAGACTTAAGTGTCAATTTTTTGAAATTGAGATTTATACATAATGTATAAAAGCTGAATAAATAAGCTTTCCATTGATGTATGGTTTATTAGGATCTGACCATATTTGGCCGAGAGACAACGATCTGAAAAGCTGGAATCTGAGGGCGCAGCA
>NW_015551081.1:42320-45615 GCF_001515605.1 Sinocyclocheilus anshuiensis | reverse complement strand
ATATATTTACGGTAGGAAATTTACAAAATATCTTCATGGAACATGATCTTTACTTAATATCCTAATGATTTTCAGCATAAAAGAAAAATCTATAATTTTGGCCCATACAGTGTATTGTTGGCAATTGCTACAAATATAACCGTGCGAATTAAGACTGGTTTTGTGGTCCAGGGTCACTAATGTTACACAACATTTCTATTTCAAATAAAGGCTGTTCTTTTAAACTTTCTATTCATCAAAGAATCCTGAAAAAAAAAAATTCTTAAGCCATACAACTATTTTCAACATCGATAATAATAATAAATGTTTCTTGAACAGCAAATCAGTATATTAGAATGATTTCTGAAGGATCATGTGATACTGAAGACTGGAGTAATGATGCTGAAAATGCAGCTTTGATCACAGGAATAAATTACATTTTAATATATACATTCAAATAGAAAACTGCTATTTTAAATTGTACAAATATTTCTATTTTTACTATATTTTTGATCAAATAAAGGCAGCCTGTGTGAGCAAAAGAAAGCATTAAAAATTCCTACAAACCCTAAACTTTTGAACGGTAGTGCATTTCTGGGGTTCATCATACTGTTGGGTGCCGTAATGTTATTGATGGGCTGAACACTAAAACTAGCATTCTCCTGTGGGAGAAAGATCTTAATTTCTTATTGGTGTTGCAGCTCATTTGCATAAAGTTAAACTTTGTTGCACCACTAGACACATCCACACTGCATCGTCAACAGTCACTGTTGCTCATGTTACCTGGAATCAGCAGCTCTCAATGAAAATGAATGACTTCAGGGAACTTTCTTACTGCGCATCTCTATCAGTGTGAACGTTTTTTTGAAACCCTGAGTTTGGAGCTGTACAGAACACAGGATCCAGAACCTTCCACGAGCCGAGGGCCGGTTATAACTGTGTTAATTCATGTTAAAGTCCAGGGTCTAGCTAGTGTATGAAATGAAATAGATAAGATGAAATCTACTGCTTTTACCCTGAAAAAAGTAAGGGTTTCCTACCTGTGATGATCAATGAAAATTAGGTGATGAAGAAATTCACAGTAAAAGGGACAGAGCAAAGAAAAGAGCCCAGAAATGGCCCTAGAGCCTCTCAGGAGTTATTAGATCAGAGATGTTGAGAAAAAAAAAAAAAAAAGAAGCTGCTTTTTCCATACAATGAAAAATAAAAACATGACTTGCTCGCCAATGGATGCTCTGCAGTGAATGGGTGCCGTCAGAATGAGTCCAAACAGCTGATAAAAACATCACAGTAATTCACAAGTAATCCACATGACTCCAGTCCATCAATTAACGTCTTGTGAACAGAAAAGCTGCATGTTTGAAAAAAAAAATAAAAAATCCATCAAGGCATTTTAACTTTAAACCATCACTTCTGAGCAAAATACAAGTCCATAATCCAAACAATTTCTCCAGTGAAAAAGTCCCCTTTTGTCCTCTCATAGCAAAATTCATATGCTTGTAAATGGCGCCTCATCTTTGCATATTTCTCTCCTGATTCAGATAAGACAACTTTTTCACTTGAGAAAGCAATATTATGAACAGACGACTCATCAATAGCCAAAAACAATAGTTTGAAGTTGTCTTAATAATGGATTTGTCTCTTACAAACACAGTTTTTCCATTCATAAGATGTTAATTGTTGGACTGGAGTCATGTGGATTACTTGTGGATTATTGTGATGTTTTTATCAGCTGTTTGGACTCTCATTCTGACGGCACCCATTCACTCCATTGGTGAGCAAATGATATAATGCTAAATTTCTCCAAATCTGTTCTGATGAAGAAACAAACTCATCTACATCTTGGATGGCCTGAGGGTGAATGCATTTTGATTTTTGGGTGAAGTTTTCATTTAAAGGTTCATCAGTTTAAAAAAAACAATTTTCCTATAGAGAAAATGAATGTAGTTTGTACTTATTTAACCCGACTGTCGCACTATATACCTTTATAGGAGTTTGACAGCTGTGGTCATTATAAACTCTCATGTAAGAGCTGTTTTCTTGGAAAAATAACAGCACAGAACTTTGGAACGACATGAGGGCAAGTAAATAAAGCCAGATTTTTCATGTTTGGCTGATCTCTTAACACACGCGAGCGGCTCCTCCGCATATCAAATCAGGATCACCGCAGCAGGCTGTGAGAGAGCGCCTCTCCCTTTTACTGTGGGTGTGTTTTAGTGGTGGTGGGAGGTAAGGGATGGAGATCGAGGTCAGGGCTGAGTGAACGGACGTGGGTGGACACGGAGGGGACAGTGGTTCTGGTGAAATCCTCACCATTCCTTGGGTAATGAGCCAGCTGTCTATGGGCTCCAACTCAGCGTTAGGACCTATTACATTCGGCTAAATCAACAACAGAAAACACCTTACAGATGTGAAGAAGAACAAAGCACCCACCACAAACAAATACACCTCCGTCTTCAGGAGAACTGAAGTGTGTCATTTAAGGCAAGAGAAAGTAACTTTGAGTCAATGAACTAAGGTAGATGGAGTGGAAAAACAAACAAAGAGGGGGAAAAAGAGGTGTAAACTTTGACCCATGGGCTGATTGCTATGAATTGCACCTCTAAACCACGTCCGTTATGTAACCATGGCTGATTTCAACACATGCATGTCTGGTAACAGAGATACAATCAGTCTATAATGATTTCCTAATATCACTCTTGAAGATTTCATAATTTTTTATATTAAGTTTATTCAAAAACATGTTTTTGTGTTCAAGTTAAAAACTGAGTTAGCTGCCTTAAACTGCCACTAATAGAATAATAAGGGATCTTATTTAAGGGTCAATGAGTTGGTGCTCCTTTTGTGCCCAGATCTATTAATTTATTCATAAATAAATATAAAATGATACACACAATAACTTGAACACACCACTTGACTGAGGATGATCGTGTGTAAATTCAGTGCGAAGGTTTTTTTTTGGCAAGATGATACAGCTGTCCTGTGATACAAAAGCCTTGTTAAAAGAATTAAATTCTTAAAGGGATAGTTGACACAAAAATGAAAATTCTGTCATTAATTACTCACCCTCATGTCGTTCCAAACCCATAAGACATTTGTTCATCTTCAGGACACATTTTAAGATATTTTTGATGAAATCCGAGAGCTTTCTGACCCTCCATAGACAGCAATGCAACTGACACGATCAAGACCCAGAAAGGCAGTAAGGACTAGGGCTGTCAAAAAAAATTTTGAATTTCGAATATTCGTCGAATTTAAAATAAAAATCTACATTCGAATGCAAAAACGTTGCATTCGAATTTTAGGTGTGCGTCAG
>NW_015551081.1:40963-41721 GCF_001515605.1 Sinocyclocheilus anshuiensis | reverse complement strand
GGGCTGGCAAAAAAAAATTTGAATTTCGAATATTCGTCGAATTGAAAAAAAAAAAAATCACATTAGAATGCAAAAACGTTGCATTCGAATTTTAGGTCTACGTCCGCCGTCAGGCATCCTTATCAGTGGCGCACGAAATGCTACGACAATGTAAGTGTCATTGCATTTTAATGCTTTTGTTAGCCTATCCAGTTTAACCCACTAGATGCGGCGCTGCTACGTTGTTCATTCAAAATATTGCAGAAAAAGAGAACAATCAATGCGGGGAAGATGTTGTTGACGTCAAAACCGAAACCAAGCCGTTCACACAGAATGCAAATTTATCGCATTTTCTAGAGGGACATCGATCTTCATTGCACTCGCGTCTCGCACAAGAGAGCCGCATGTTTAGAAAGCATGTAAAATGTAAAATGAATGTAAGTTCAACTTTTAAAAAACATGTCTCACCATGTGACATCAGTGGTTCAACCATATTTTTATGAAGCTATAAGAATACTTTTTGTGCGCAAAGAAAACAAAAATAACAACTTCATTCAACAATTTCTTCTCTTGAACCACTGATGTCACATGGACTATTTTAAAAATATCTTTAATACCTTTCTGGGTCTTGAACATGTCAGTTGCATTGCTCTCTATGGAGGGTCAGAAAGCTCTCGGATTTTATCAAAAACACCTTAATATGTGTCCTGAAGATGAACGAAGGTCTTACGGGTTTGTAACGACATGAGGGTGAGTAATTAATGACAGAATTTTCATTT
>NW_015551081.1:11568-40595 GCF_001515605.1 Sinocyclocheilus anshuiensis | reverse complement strand
GACGGCAAAACCGAAACCAAGCCGTTCACACAGAATGCAAATTTATCGCATTTTCTAGAGGGACATCGATCTTCATTGCACTCGCGTCTCGCACAAGAGAGCCGCATGTTTAGAAAGCATGTAAAATGTAAAATGAATGTAAGTTCAACTTTTAAAAAACATGTCTCAAGACTTTATGGCGGTTTTCCCCATCCTACTGCAACTCAAGTTTTTAAATGAAGAAAGTATTCTTTGTGAATGGTTTTCGGTCCTTTGTATTAAACTATACATACATGCATGATGCTGTTTTGTTTCTAATTGTTTAAGCAACTTTATTAATTATATATGGTTTATAGACATTACTTTAAACATTATGCACTTTTTTTTTGAAGATAGTTGTGTTATTTTATTGCTTTGAATAAACGTGCATTAGTGATATTTTGCTCGATGCGCCCCCTTGTGGCCTCAGGAGAGAAGCCAAAAGCTTTTTTTTCCCTCTAACTGAAATTCTTTTAAATTTGAATGTTGATAATATTTTAGTGCAAAATTCTGATGTAGTTTTTCAGCCCTAATGTGATGACAGCCTGCTAAAGCGTCTCTCGCTCGATCTCACAGGCCTGATCATCTCAGCAGTCACGTCCGACAGGTGCATTCTTCAGAACGACCCTTCAAATGTCCGGTATGGAAGTTGAACCACTGATGTCACATGGACTATTTTAAAAATATCTTTAATACCTTTCTGGGTCTTGAACATGTCAGTTGCATTGCTCTCTATGGAGGGTCAGAAAGCTCTCGGATTTTATCAAAAACACCTTAATATGTGTCCTGAAGATGAACGAAGGTCTTACGGGTTTGTAACGACATGAGGGTGAGTAATTAATGACAGAATTTTCATTTTTGGGTGAACTATCCCTTTAAAAGAATGAAAACCTTATTAAATAACTTGGCATAGGCTTTAATAATTATGTACATGTGATTTTTTACATTTATTTAATTATTTAAATATTATATATTATTTATTACAAAACAAAATATTTGAAAAACGTTCTCAAAAAGTGATGTGGTGTGACATGACAAAGATGTTCCTTTTCTTTATTGTGGACACCCTTATTTGTCACTGACACTGAAACTGTGTTTCACTCTCAGAAAAAAAGGTACAAAACTGTCACTGGGGCAATGCCCTTTCAAAAGGTACTAATATGTACTTTTAAAGTACTAATATGTGACCCTGGAGCACAAAATAAATTTTAAGTCGCTTGGGTATATTTTTAGCAATAGCCAAAAAAACATTGTATGGGTCAAAATTATCAAAAAATCATTAGGATATTAAGTAAAGATCATGTTCCATGAAGATATTTTGTAAATTTCTTACCGTAAATATATCAAAACTTCATTTTTGATTAGTAATATGCATTGCTAAGAACTTAATTTGGACAACTTTAAAGGCGATTTTCTCAGTATTTTGATTTTTTAGCATCCTCAGATTCCAGGTTTTCAAATAGTTGTATCTCGGCCAAATACAGCACAAAGATGTACCTTTTAGCTTGTGGTATTACCCCAGAGACAGCTTTGTACTTTTTTGAGTGTAGAAACTTAGAACAACTTTTTTGACATTAAGTTTAATGGTGGCTAATACCAATCATCACATTTTAATTACAGCAACAATTATTGTAGTGGCATTTTGTAAGGAATATACATAGCACTGTGGTCTTATGAAGGCAGCAACTTATATTCTTCCATAAAGACCTCATAGTGCCAATACATGAGAACAGGAGCATTTTTATGCCAAAAGTGACAACGAATGACATGCAAAGGCAGAGGACTAGAAATGTGTTAAATTTGCCATTCAAAACTAGTGCGAGTCCCCATCTTCTGAGAAACAGTGAGGTCTAAGTGAAGTAATAACATGCAGTGATCAGAGAGTCTCGTCAGCCATTAGCACCCCACAAAACCCAAACCCTTCATCACTATCAATATACATGCAGTAAGAAACTCACCCCAGTGGCATTTTGCTGTCTGATGTCTAAAGCAGACGCCAGGCCCACCAGAGCCTGAGGTTCCTCGTATTTAACGCTGGAAATAAGCAGAGAACATAGTTTAGAGTTGTTTTTTTTAATGTGGTTAAACTATAGTGGTGTGGAAATGGCACTCACTTTTTGCGCTGGTCAGCCAGAGAGCTGGACCTGGTGTGGGCGAACATGTCAAAGTCGTCCTGAGGGTTGTGAGCAGTCAGAGAGCTGAGAGTCCCGGTGACGCTGTCTGCACCCACTTCTACCGGGAGTAAATCATGACAAAGTCATAAAAAAAATCATGTTAAATACTTTTGTTTATGTATATGGCTTTAAATGAACTGATTTTAAGGTTTATTGGCTGTATCGAGTCTATATTGTCATCCTGATTAAGATGTGCTCGTGAGACCCTCACCAAGTCCTGCCAGCTGTGTGGAGAGAGATGCAGCAGCAGCAAGAGCAGGAGCAGCAGCAGCAGGAGGAGGAGGCCGCAGGGTGGATGTGGGAGTAGTGCTGACCCGAGGAGTGACCACTGCTGGAGAAGCAGGGCCCAAATCTATTAGATTATCCTCCTCTGAAGCCTCATTCAGGACCTGTGCATTCACAACACACACGTAGTTATCAATCAGAATCAAAAGAACTCTCTATTTCTTCACCCGCTATATAGTGGCATAATAAAGGCATTCTAATATTGTAATACAGCTTGATTCAGAAATGGGGGGGGGGTTTCTTATATATAATTATATATTATATATAATTTAATAACTTTAATAAATTATGTACGTTTACAATAAATTATATATATATATATATATAAAATCCTGTATTTGCAATTATTAATATATTTTATATAACATATATAATATTTTATTAATATACTTTAATAATAATACTAATAAACAAATTTCCTGATTTACCATACTTTTAAATTATTTAAATTCATTAATCAAGTTAAATATAATAAACCTGCAAATTCACATACACAGGTGAGGATTACACTTCTCTCAGACTAAAGAGTCTGAGATCTTTTTTTTAATGGAAAAGCTGTAAAAAATTGCTAGAGAAACAAGGCATATAACATTGGTATTGGACAGGACAAGTAATGAAGACAATGAGAAACAATAGTTTTATTTCTAGGGTCTAAATCTCTAGAGTTAATAGGCAATGCATTACACTGGTTTACCACTCCACTCCACTCACATCTACACAATGGTGCATCATACTTGCCTCTCTCAGCTAAGTATCGCGCAAACAATAAAATAAAAAAATAAAAAAACATGAGCATGCACTCAACAGACAAATATTATCACAGGGCATATATATACCATACAAGAAACAATGAAATACTCAACAACAAAGACAAACAAATAAAAGATGAACTTTTTTATACTGATACAGACAGTATTTTGTGTGTTCAGAAGGCAGTACTTCAGTGTCAAACTCACCCCGTTGTTTTGTGCTGCTCTGCCTACTCTGTATCTCTCATACCTGTTAGAACACAGAGTGCCGGTGAAAAATCAAAAACACTCGTCACGATGGAGATGAAAGAAATGTTAATGTGTTTTCAGACCCTGAGCAAAGGAAGGGAAATCAAAGGGAAGCCTGAGCTGAGTGCGGAGACGTTAAGTCAGAGCTTCCTCTGAGAGCTGTCAGATAAAGGCTGACGAGGGAATCTTTTTGTGACGGACACTTCTTCTCACCTCTCGTAGCGCAGGAAGCTGTTGTTTAAATCATCGTTGATGTGTAGCAGCTCTTCGGTGACCTCTTCGTTAGACACGCGAGAGATGAGCTCCACTACCCTGTGCTGCATGGCTCGACACGTCCTGTTCAGCTCCTGACACACAACATGCACTTCAGCTTTGCTGTTATTCTTATCAGTTTGCATTATTATGGAACATTTTCCCAGTCGAGTATAGAAAGGACATAATAATGTACATACAAACCTATATAATGAACAGAATCATAGACATGCAGTAGATGAGCTGCTTGTCTATTTTAAAACACTGTATTGCTACACCCTCTTGTGGTGATGTTTAGATTCAAAATATCTAGACTTTTTTTTTTTTTTTACTATGGTCTTTTATTGTAGTGGTGCGTATTAAGAACATGGACAATTTTGGTGAGAAGAAAGGAGAATGGGATGTTGCATGCTGGATTAGAACCCAAATAGCCAACATGAGCACCACACCTCAATATGTCCGAGAAGCTATGCTATGTGCTAGGCCACAGATCCATTGGATTTAATTTGTGTTCAATTGCTCTAGGTAAACATATGGCATCATTTATACGCATATTCACTGTACAAAAGATTTGAGCGCAGTGGGAAAACTCTCGGACCTGGAGTAGCTCGAGATCAGAGGCGTCTTCTTGGCCCGGCACCAACTCTGTCAGCATCTCCGACATCACTTTAATATTCCCACGCACAACGTCCAGCTCACTTCTCAGCCTTGCGATCTGTACACACGAACAAAACACTTCCGAATCAACAAAAACAGTAATATTGTGAAATATTTCTACAAATGAAAATAACTGCTTTTTATGTGAATATATTGTAAAATGTAATTTATTCCTGTGATGCAAAGCTGAATTTCCAGCATCATTACTTCAGTCTTCAGTGTCACATGATCTTTCAGAAATCAGTCTAATATGCTGATTTGCTGCTCAAGAAACATTTCTTATTATTGTCAAATGCTGTAAACAGTTTAATATTTTTGTGGAAACTGTGATACTTTGATACTGTGATATTTATATTAAAAAATATATAAATGTTTTTACTGTCACTTTTTATCAATTTATTGCATGCTTGCTGAATAAGAGTATACATATTTTTTTAAACAAAAATCTTAATGCCCCAAACTTCTGCATGGAAGTTAGGAAAATGTTTCAGATTAAGATTATCTCTAAAGCATTATTCACAATAAATTGGTTTTAGCTGTAATGGTGTGTGCACACCAAAAGTGAAGCGAATATTTGTTTCGCGTTATCGCTTTAGATTACTTGCACAGCGTTTTTTAAGTCACTCGCACAAATAAAATCATTGCATTTTCTGATAAAAACTGGACTTGTCAAACCGGACGTGTCAATAAGCTCTTCATTGATTGGCTTGCGCGACAATGTGTCTGTCGTGCGAGGACACAGTGTAAGTCAGCTCATTGGTTTTGGAACAGGTTTTCAACACATTTCATTTTAGCACTGAATACAGCAAAGTCTATTCTGAGGTGAGTGTGACCTGCTCTGGGTTTGCTGTGATGGGTCCCGATACAGGTGGGATCTGGGTGGGGTTGAAGTCAGCTGTTGCAGCAGCTGCAGGTCTAGGGCCCGTTTGAGATGCTGTGTTGGGCTGAGCAGGAGCTCTGTACTTGTGTGTGCCTGGATCTACCTCTGGGACTCCCTAGAATGACACACAAGAAAGGATGAAGTGAAATGAATGAAAACATACTGAAGAACCCACTGCTAAACCCTGTAAGTGTTGTGTGTTTCTCACCCGCTGTGGTGTGTGGATGGGTGACAAAGCATCCAGGTCTGCCATGGGGAACTCAACTCCTTTCCTCTTCAGCTCCTCGTAAATGTGCACGACTCCAGTGAGGTCTGGGCTGCTCCTGAACGCATCTGCCCAAGCCTGGGCCGAAACACAAAGACAGAGAGGTGATTGGTTAATGTATAGTGGAACTATACAAGAGCTATCTCACAGGAAGTGACTCCTAATTTACACATAACTGGGCATTATCAGGTAAAGTTTTCAACCATTAGCAATACATGTTTTTTAGCAGGTAAAAGGAATTCACAACTCAATGCATGTGCAAACTGAATTTTGTTAATCACTCTTGCCAATGGCCATTCTTGATAAATTTACAGTACACAAGTGGAAATCATTGCGGTCCAAGCAGATGGAATAGGTTAGAGCAGGTTATTGATCAACTTTTTTTATTTCTGGTCCCTCCTCTGTTCACAACAATATTTAAACGCACCATGAGTTTTACAGTTTTACGTGACTTATTAGATAAGTATTTAAAAAAATATCTTTTACTTCCACAAATTTTACCCGATAAAGTATTTTAGGCGCTTGGCATAACTAGGAAAACGTATATGCATTATAAAAAGTTTCATAGAGTTACAATAATTTTATTAATTTACATAACTTTTCCAGGTCTAGAAATTTAAAATTAGGCTTCCACATATATCCAGTTTTTTCAAGACAGTGGAAATCTTGTTTCTTAATTTTTAAAAAATGGTCATGGGGGTGAATTAATATAAGAAATAACTTTTTTGTTGTTGTTTTTAGCTTGTTTTGTCTTTAAATAATTTTTAGTATGTTAAGTATGTTAAAAGTCATCTTTTGGAAGTTTGCTGAGGCCCCCTATTGGGCCCTGGGTCCCTGGTTGAGAAACACTAGGTTAGAAAATGTTTATAATTGCCAAATTTGGCAGAAAATATGCTCTGGATGTTAGGGATACACTTGTTATCTAATAGTGGTAGTTATAAAGGCCACATTTACATTTAGTCATTTAGCAGACGCTTTTATCCAAAGCGACTTATAAATGAGGACAATAGAAGCAATCAAAACCAACAAAAAAGCAATAATATGCAAGTGCTATGACAAGTCTTGGTTAGCCTAACGCAGTACACGTAGCAAGGGTTTATATATATATATATATATATATATAAAAACAAAAAGAAAACAAGTAGATAGAATTGAAAAAGAATAGAGAAGGCTAAAGTTAGAGGCCTTTTTTAAGAAAACAAGCAGTTGGAAAACAAATAGAGAGTGCACGTGTTAAAGGGTCAAGTCAACAAATATATAAAATAGAATTAGAATAGAGAGTGCTAGAGTTAGAGTATCAAATAAAGATGGATTTGATTCATTTGTTCTCAGATGGCCCGAAAATGTAGTTGACAAATCAAAAATGTAATCAAATAAAATAAAACTAAAAAAAATAAAATAAAATAAAAAAAACAATTCAGTGTGAAATTTTAGAGGCTGAAAATCCATGTAACCATTTGATTTGAGAAAATGCAAATGCAGCTATGCCCTGTACACCATCAAGGAAACTGTCAGCGATCTATCTAAACTGAGTCAATCTGATTCAGTAATGGCTTCCAGTCAACTAGAATTAATGCAATTGCATGCAGCCTCACAGACCAAGTCCATCAGACCTAGTTTCCAGCCCGCACCCATTCTGAATGGAAATGCTTAGAATGCAGCAACGGCTATCAGTGGTGGTTTTATTGCAGAAACAAAGGAAGAGTTCAGGAGGAAGTTTGTAATCTGGGTTGGGCCGTTTGCCTCACTCAGTTCACCTGAATCAGTGACAGCACTTTGTCCTGTACTATAGCAGGAGGGTTGGTCTTCGGAGTGATGATCTTCACCAAGACACCTTCGATGAAATCTCTATTGGCGATGTGGACGTGAAAACGGTGGCCGCAGTTTTTCACGCAAGTCTCCAGCACCTAGAAAAGACAATTATACAAGCAGCTAAGATTATTGATTATTTAGACAAGCTGAAGCTCCCAGATGACCACACAAAACAGGAGCATAATGCATTCAAATCCTCACAAAATACCTTCTTCGAATGTCAAAATAGCCTCCAGCAGGCCTGAAGTGGGGTTTACAAAGTACTCAGTTGTCATTAACTATTAAAAGTGCACAGCACCAGACTAAACACCAGATTTTGCTCCTCCACCTTCATTTATGACAGCATGAACACAAGGGTTTATGTGAAAGTGAGAGAATGTCCAGCACACTGTCACTCACGGTTAGAGCCAGCATCACTTCACGGAAGTTCCTGTTGCCACTGAGTCTCTTTTTCACCGCACGCATGGCATCTTTAGGCCTGTGGGGGCACACAGTTTAGATGATTTGACAACAGCTCACCATACTATATTATCACACGCACAACAGAAATTAACAGTATATTTATTCTAAGCGTAAGCTTCGGTTATGTTCTGTCAACATTACAGCCGACACTCTGAATTAATTTTGTTTGGCTGTCAATGTTTTTAACATTCATCGGCTGGGAAAAAAATGCTCTTAAAAACTGTTTATAGTTGTGGTGTGGACTCCACTGTTCTCTTTTATTGTATTTTTATTTATTTATTTTTTAAGTGAGACACTTACAGTTACACAATATTTTGGCAAATTTCACAAGAAAAAAAGGTCCAATGTCTATTGTATATAAATGTAACATGACACTCAGAAGTCACTTTTCAAACCGAGACCAAAATCTTCCGCCTTCACACAAAATTCCCAAAATAAAATCATTATTTTTGTTTTCTTTGCACACAAAAAGTATTGTCGTAGCTTCATAATATTATGGTTGAACTGCTGATGTCACATGGACTATTTTAACAATGTCCTTACTGCCTTTCTAGGCCTTGAACGTGTCAGTTGTGTTGATGTCTATGGAGGGTCAGAAAGCTTCTCGGATTTCATCACAAATATCTTAATTTGTGTTCTGAAGACGAACGAAGGTCTTACGGGTTTGGAACGACATGAGGGTGAGTAATTAATGACAGAATTTTCATTTTTTGCTGAACTATCCCTTTAATAATTACTTCTGTAGTTATCGCTCTTGGTGTGAACAGGCTTTATAGAGCTATTGATATGAACATACTCTATTGAAGTAGCTGTATCACACTCAATACAACTCTTTTTAGTTGTATTGCTCAGACTTAGGGTTAAGGATTTGAACAAACCCCTACAAGTAGCTACAGTAAAAAGCTGTTGATTTGCATCATAGACGTTTCTATGTTGTGTATTTCAGCATGACTGGATTGACCAATCAGTACCCAGGATCATAACTATCCATTTTATAACATGCAATTTAGCAGATCACTCTGTGAGCTCATGATAGGAATTAAAAGACTCAATCCGCCACTACCGAAAGCCCTCTTACAAAAACACACTGTAATTTATTGACAGGAAGTTCATCAACTCCCAGCTTTGTCTTTTCCCATGGTGGGATCAAAGCTCCCATGTCGTTTTTTTATAAGCTTTCGTAAGCAAGAACAACAACATCAGCTACTAAAAACTGAACTCAACGTAGAGACGATTTAACTGTAAAAATGAATAGAAGAAATTATGCTCAATATCGCACCATAGTTAAAAGAAGCAATCAGCATTTTTGATAAGGACTGTCATGAAGATGTCCGCCAACTGACTTGTCTTAAAAAGGAAATTTGCTCAGGCTGAAATTGCATACTCCCTCAGTAGTACTCCTTTTGAATAAGCAAGTACTTCGCAATCACTAAAAAGTATGTTATATTTAATATGAATGTATTTATTATGAATGAAATACAGATGTATTACATTTGCTATGTTGTCATTGGCATGTGTGCTGCTTCACTGCCATTCACAAATCGTCTAGGAAAACGGTAATCAGATTCGGATCTCGCAGGAAGCAGTTGGTCATCTGGTTAGGTTTCACCTACTTTTTTTTAATGAATAGTCTTTTCACATACTGTTTTTCGAGATGGTCCTCACTGCAGAACACAAGATCCAGGGGGCGTGGTTGGATCCAGATCCAACTCCTCCCACCTTACATATACCTAAACCCACCCGTCTCCACCCCCTGATCCCTAAACCCACCAATCTCCACCCCCTAGATGTGGATCCCACCACGCCCCCTGGATCTTGTGTTCTGCAGTGAGGGGCTACTGTGTTTTTCGCCTACTCGATACTAGGGAAGTATGTGACTTTAGATATAGTCATCATGTGCAGAAAAGTCTACCAGAGAGGAGGAACTATAGTAATAATCTCTTGCATTATGGGAAGTACAAAATAGCAGAAGTGAAAATCAAAACTGCATGGGACAGAATTGACTGGCAATTTGAATAATGAATACTTAAATGCACTTTCTATCAATATTATAGCCTAAGACCGCACTGTTCTAAATGTATGCTTAGTCTGGCATAATCTGCTTAAAGAGGCGCTTATGCAAATAATGGAATGCATCATTAAAAAACAGGAAAGATTGTTTACATTTTTGAAAACACCCACAACTTTGAAAGCAACAAGAAAAAAACAGCCCAAACAGAGTAGAGCACAACAGAGTCCTGTGTTCCCTCAAACAGAACAGAGACAAGCCTGTAGTGCCAGTCTGACGACAGAGTGTGTGAGAGAAAAAGAGAAAGTAAAGAATCATATGGAGTAGGAACAGCACTGTGACTCAGGATTAATCTAAGTGGTCAGCCGAGACACAGTTACCAAATAAAACTGCAAGTGTACTGTGACTACTTGTGACTGGTTTTCATCTAGCTGGTTACTTGACTACATACACTACCTTTCAAAAGTTTTGGGGTCAATAAGATTTTTTTTTTTTTAAGTAAAAGTAATTAATACTTTTATTTATAAAAGATGCATTAAATTGATCAAATGTGACAGTAAAGGCATTTGTAATATTAAAAAAGATTTGTTCAAATAAATGCTTTTCTTTTGAGCTTTCTATTCATGAAGGAATCCTTAAAACAAATAGTGCTGTCAAACGATTAATCGCATCCAAAATAAAAGTTTTTGTTTAGATAATATATGTGTGTGTACTGTGTATATTTATTATGTAAATACACACACATGCAAGTATATATTTAATAAAAATATGTTAGGTTTATATATTAAATTATATAATATCAATTATACGAATATATACATGTAAATATTTTCAATATATAAACTGTATGTGTGTGTATTTATATATACATAATAAATATACACAGCACACACACATATATTAATGTAAAAAAAAACTTTTATTTTGGATGCGATTAATCGCAATGAATCATTTGACAGCACTAAAAACAAATGTATCACGGTTCTGACAAAATATGAAGCAGAACAACTGTTTTCAACATTGGTAATAATAATAAATGTTTCTTGAGCAGCAAATCAGTATATTAGAATGATTTCTGAAGAATCATGTGACACTGAAGACTGGAGTAATGATGCTGAAAATTCAGCTTTGCATCACAAGAATAAATTACATTTGAAAATATATTCAAACAGAGAATGGTTATTTTAAATTGTAATACTATTTCACAATATTACTGTTTTTATTGTATTTTTGATCAAATTAATGCAGCCTTGGTGAGCATAAGAGAAAAAAAATGTTTCCTCTAACAGTTGTTGTCTTCCAAGGTTGTACATTTAAGACTATTTCTTCAAAAAAAAAAAAATAAAATAATAATAATTTTTTTTTTTTTTAAAGAAAATACAATGAAAGTAAATTGTTTGTACTTTCACTGTATAGACAAAACTGCAGAAGAAAGAAAGAGTCATAGAGGTTTTATGCTTCTTAATGTCAGCTTTAAACAGGGCCACATGGGAGTGTGAGAACCCATTAGAATGGAGTACAACGCTACGACAGCACATTCCCAGTCAGTCTGCTGCTCAGACAGCTCTGTCGTACTGAATGAGTCAGTGAGAGTCGCTGTGAGTCATCAGCAGGCGCTGTGTGCGAGTGTGTGTTTGTGTGCTGCTCTCTCACCCTTCCTCGGTCTCATTAATGATGTCACAGATCTCCATGTTGAGTGTCCAGTCTTCATTTTGCAGGGAGCCATCTGTGGCTTTCTCTGTGAGAAACAAACCACACACAGATCAGCGGGCCGTCTCAATTACGGACACAAACAAACACATGCAAGACAAAACATTTAATCCTGGTGGCTCAACACAGCGTATCAAAATCAATTATGAGTTCCAGCCACATGACCACATCTGGAAGTGCGTCCCAATCAACAGACTAGCAGTGCTCACTGCTCCCTATTCCCTGAAGACGGGATATCTGTTGACGGTCACGTCAACTGGCAAAATTCAAAACACCTTGCAATGTCGTCAAACACTGATGAAACGTAAACTGCAGTAGTTTGAGGTATGATGAGATAAAATACTTCTGTAAATAAATATAATATATTGATTTAATAAAAAAATGTGTATATAATACAACCATGGGTATTTATATAAATATCATTCTATTATAAATTTCAATTTATATAATCTGTCATATTTGAAAGAACTAAACTTGAGTATGTAAACATGATTAGTAGAACACTGTTAGATTATGATTATGATGCAGCAATGTTATTAAAAAAAGAAGCATCTAAAAAGGAATAGCTGCCTGAGGTGAAGCTGAGTGACTTTAAGCCAATAAACGGAAGCCTGTTCTATGACACATCCTATGATATTAATCAGATAACTTAGATACTAGGCATTTGATGGTATAAAATTTTCATGTTGTCATTAATTGCTAATGCTTTTATCACAGTATACGGTATAACGGTATTGAAATTTAGTTGCAAAAAAGTGTTGTCAAAGTATAACAAGTTTAATAACTTTTTTCTTATAACAAGAAGAACTGAACATTTACATACAATAAAGTAATACACAAAAAAAGTATAAAGTAAAAAAAATTCACACAGACAAAAGAATTATAAAGACCAATAAGTAACACTTTACAATAAGATCTCATTAGTTAACCTTAGTTAAAGGGTTAGTTCACCCAAAAATGAAAATTAGGCTGCATTTTACTCACCCCCGATGCATCCTAGGTGTATATGCCTTTCTTCTTTCAGACGAATCCAGTCAGAGTTATATAAAAAATGGTCTTTGATCTTTCAAGCTCTATCGTTGTACTCAGCGGGTTTGTACACGGAAGCAGTTCCGGGCGGATAACATATGAGTTCAGCTTTGCGCATTCGCCGGTGAGTCTCGTGAAAACCAACGTTTGTTAACAGTTGCAAAGGAAGCAAAGTTTTGATCTCTCAGCTGCGCTTCCGCGTTCGTCACTTCTGAGCGGCGCATGCGTAACGCTGAAATCATACGTCATCCGCCCGGAGCTGGTTCCTTGTACAACAGTGAGTGCAAGCTAGATTAAATTGAATATTATGTTTTAAATATGGTTATTTTTCTTACAAAAACGCATCGATTCGCTACAGGAGGCCTTTGTTTTTTTTAATGGAGGGGCGCTTTTTATTTAACTTCTTTTGGACTGAAGCACTGCAACACCCGCTGAGTGCCATTAAACAGCTTGAAAGATCAAAGACCATTTTTTAAATAACTCCGACTGGATTTGTCTCAAAGAAGAAAGTCATATACACCTAGGATGCTTTGAGGGTAGGGCTGGGCAAAAAATCGAATGTGATTTTCATGCGAATCTAGTCAGTAAAGCCGCTTCTGGTGATTAGTAGTAAATCTCCATCACGTGCTTTCAGATGGAGCGGCATTTACTACACAGAGCCATAGATCACTGACAAGCTACACAAAATCGCGTTCAAAATCGGCAATGAATCGCCTGCATTTTTCGCTTCGATTTTTTGCACAGCCCGACTTGAGGGTGAGTAATTTATGGCCTAATTTTCATTTTTGGGTGAACTAACCCTTTAATGCAGTCTCCTTACTGTTTTTCCCTGAACACATTCATAATCATTACTTCTGCGGTGCACTGTGGCAAGCTTTATGCGTGCGCTTGAGCGCTTATTAGGCTATGTGGGCAATTAAAGGCTCATTATAATGATTTAAATGGTTTATTAATAAACGTGCGATTAGTCGACTAATGCTTAAAATGAGCGACTACTAGTCGAGGGAAGCCCTAGAATTAACTAATGTTAATTAATAGAGCCTTAATGTAAAGTGTGACCAAACAATAAAGAATCAAAACATTTTCAAACAATATCTAGAGCATTTGTAATCCAGATTAAAATGTAAAAAAAGTTTGAAAATAAATAGCCTATTAAGTCTAAATATTTAAGTATTTGACGCTGTGATGAATACCACTGCGAATACAAAAATCTGAATGGTTATTTAAACCATTTAAATATGTTTTAGAAAGTAGCACAGCTGCTTTATTTACGGGGTTTCCGGGGTAACGGCTGCATTTCTACTGTTCATCGCCATCTGCTGTCGGAGAGTGAATGTGCGCTTTCATCCAGAGCATCTCTCACGCACTCTGCCATGCCCTTCTCATCCGTGCTTGTTTATATCAGAGTGTGCACGCATCTTTCACGCAGCATACAGCAGTGTTGTGCATTGTGATCAGTTGATGGAAAAAATATTCTTAAAATGCATCCAAAAAATCGGAATAATTTGTAATAAATAATTATTCTCTGTATTTTGAAGTAGCCTATATATTCATTACCGTGATATATCGCATTACCGAATACTGGCACATGTCTATTAGATACATAACATAGACGTACATAACATTACAACTTGCATCTCCACAAAAGGATGCAAATGCCAGTGAACTTTAAGTTACGCGCTATAGCAAGAGAGAGAGAGAGAGAGAGAGAGAGTGAGAGAGAGAGAGCTCCCGCCGTGATGCGCATTCATAACAGCGCTCTGAAACACGGGCAAGGAAAGCAGACAGAATTTACTAGCGATTTCACATTCGATAGAGTTCACATGCTATGTTTATGAAATGCCAGTGAACTTTAAAGGTACAGTAGGAGATCTTGGAAAATGCTATCTTTAGCCTGATAGCACTGAAAGCGAACGTCCCACCCTCCCTGCAAATCGCCGTCCAAAGCCACGCCCCCTGAACGCATATACGCTCACAGACCAGAATACAAGAGACAACATTACTACAATAGGCTACATCAGCGGTTCCCAATTCCAGTCCTGCGCAAATCCGTGAATGAATGTTCCAAAATGAAGTAAACTTCAATGGATATCCCCTGCTCAGGGAGTAGGGAGCAATGAACACTGTGTAGGGATCATATCGATCGGAACACAGTTCATGCACGTAGCTCACTTCTAACGAGATGGTTATCTGAATCGGGTGTGTTAACTAAGCGAGACATGCAAAATGAGTGGGGGGGCGCGAGGACTGGAATTGGGAACCACTGGGCCACATCATGTGTCATTCACCTGTGAGAAAACTTTAAAAGTACTACAATATCAGGAAGGAAGATCGGGTTGTTGATGTTTGCCTGCCATTCTCGCCTGGTCAGCTCATGACGTATCCTGTCTGCGCGAACCGGGTGCGCAGAGGTATGCAAATACATACGTTGACAGGCAGGGAGGAAAGCCAATTAAAACGCTCGGACCGAGCGTTTTGATTGGACGAACATTTCTTGTTCCTATGCCTTCCACAGAATATATAAATAGAGATAAATACATTTAGACCACTTAACTTAATGATCACTATTGCACCTTTAAGTTACGCGCTATATCGATCGAGAGAGCGAGAGCTCCCGCCGTGATGCGCTTTTATAACAGCGCGAAAGCAGACAGAATTTACTAGAGATTTCACATTCTATAAAGTTCTCATTACAATGCTATGTTTGTGGCAGATTTTTGCTATATTTTCATCTACATTATCAAGTGATTCCTGAAATCACCTGTGCATTTTCGAAGCCATACGAAGTACAAAAACAGTTTTAATTGAAGTATGCCTACTGTTGAACAAATATGACGAAAAAAGCACTTCTGCATTATTATAACATCAGTATTTTAAAAAAGAAACATCTAAAAGCAGTATGACCATCTCAAATAACTCAGTCAATATCGGGCATGGCATTTGAGCATGAAACTAAACGCATGTAATATGCAGCGCATTCAGCATGTTAATATCTATTATCGGACATTGCATTTGAGCATGAAACTAAATACTGGTAATATGCAATGCATTCAGCATTTTAATAAATGTTAATATCCCAACGCATCCTATATTAGATTAATCAGATATGTATGTAGCTAACCCAGACATCACTACGGGACTTTGAAGCCATGCTTCTCTCTCTTCTCACGTCTATACTTTGGACCGCATGCTGTGGCAAGCTAAACAATCAGAGCTCAGGGTGCCGCCCGTGCTGATATAACCATTTAGAAAAAAAATTACAAATGTTCCATGATCATCGTTTTCATGATTGATCATCACTGTCACGGCCGAATACTCGATCACTGTTGCACATCCCTAAAATAAATGAGGATTGGAAAAAATAAATTCACAGATCTATTGCAAATCAATGTGAAATGTCATTTATGCACCACTATTGTCAACAAAAGTTATTGCAAAATATAATGACTGTTTTCAAAAAGTTTCCTGAACACTCCCCCGGTCAGTTGAACAAATATACATGTTTATACAACAGTTCTTTCTGCTTCTCAAATATGATTGGCTGAAAGGAGTGCAATATTCTAGTGATAACATAACTCAGAAATTTCAACCACTCATGAACCCGTCGAGAGCAGCCAGTTACATGCATAATACACAATACAGTGAGCTTTTAATACAGTAATACAATAAGCTTTCCATGAAGCAACTCAAAATTCCTTCGTTACTAGTTCTAAAGTGACATTTTCGAATTAGTAACGGAGGCTTGGACTCAGCTGGTAAACTGTCAACTTGAGATTTAAATACGTGGCAGAAGGAAGTAGTTCTATATATGCACAGTGTTACTTGCAAAAAAGTACTTCAAAAGCTAGTCACACCAGTTAACTACAACTAAAATCATGGAAATTGCTAATTAATAAAATAAAAGTAAACTGAAATAAAATATTAAAAATATGCAGTTATTTTATTTCAGCTAGTTTTCACAGTAATATTTCTCATTTTAATTTTAGTTTAACCTGATGTACTAAAATACTGAAATAAAACTAAACAGACATTAGACGCATAACAAAAAATAATAAAAATGATAAGATTGTAAGGATCCACCCGCCAGCCCAAAAAGCAGAATCCAGCAGCCTGGTCGAAGGTTTAATGCGTATTCGGTCTTTTACTTGCGCTTCTGAATTTATCAGGACTTAGTTTCAATTTTGTCTAGCTCCGTGTTCAATCTGACTCCAATTTCAAGTGATCAGTTTTTAATTAGAAATATTGCCTAAACTTAATGATCACAAATATTGATTGTATATTAATTTAGATATTTGATTATTCCGGACTCAATACTTTCGATTATCCGTTCACTGGGGACCTAATGTCTCTTTTAAGTCTCACGCTGGCCTTACGTGGATCTTACGATCACAAACTCGCCAGTCTGATGCTAGTCAGAGGGTGTAGGTAGACTAATACCTATTTTGCCTGCCGCCTACTGCTTGCTTATGACAAAAAGTGTAATTCACTTAGTCCTTTCCCGTCCCAGACCTGGGTGGTTTACACCTCAATGGGAACAGAAGGTAATTTACATGGAAGAGCCTGAGAGAGGGCACTCCCATTACAGTAAGCAAAATATCTCTTAACTCTTAGGATCTGTATTATCTTTTAGTCTACTTTTGTAAGATTAAGACCATTGTACCACTCGCCCTGAGACTATTCAAATGATACCAAACATGACTGTAAATCTTATTTGCATTCATATAGAACATTATACTATTGCCCATTCTGAGTGAATCAAGTGGAGGGAGGAGATGAAAAGGAACTGATGCATATGTGAGAGAGGCGTTTCCTGCACCACCACTCTGTGGGGTTTCTCTAAGATGCCCGTGTAAGTTTGTATTGTCTGTTTCTCAGGAGATCAAAGTATCTGAGTTTCTTTTATCCTTACAAGATACAGTTACAAAAAAGGTCAAATGAAAATATAAAATTCAAACTCTTAATAAAAACTACATAAAATCTCAATGATACTAAAGTAACACTGTCACAAAAATGAGAGATGCAACTTTCAGTTTACTCCCCATTACTGCTTCTTTCTGAAACACTATAAGAAAAGATCAGCGTCTAGCAGAAGAGATTTCAACTTTACTGCCGTCCATCTGCGAGGAGGCTTGACCAGGCCTGCCCTGGATTATTACTTAATTGTCAGATGTCATTTTCCTCACTGCTTTACACAACAGTAGCGCAGGTAAGGTTTCAAGTCAAACTCCAAGGTGTTCTTTTGGTAGAAAAGACACAATGGGACAGCGAGTACTATTAGAACACAGAATTCACCAGCAGGTGTTTCAGAATTTTTTTAACATTTACAGTTACTTTTAGGAAGAGCGTGATGAAATAAGATCTAGTTTCACAATCTTTTGAAATCAGGTGTGAAGTAACATGGGTGTGATTCTCGTACATAAGAGCTTGCAACTAAAATGTGCTTTCACATCTCTGTGTTGCCACAGAGCAAAACATGGTTTTATTGAGGATACACTTGAGTGAGATTTTACTGTGGCTCAACCTGAAGCTGGCTTTGCTGAGTGACTCAGGATAAGGGTGGGGACAGATGACGAAATACAGCAAAGGAGAACTGAGCGAGCTGATGACATGTTCACAATCTGACCATCTGCCTCTAAACCTCATTCCAAACTCAAAACAACCTCTGTTTCCTGTACACTCAACACCACTGAAAAACTGTGCTGAGAGTTTCACCATCGGACACAAACGTTTTTTTGACAGTTTCTAGACTGATTTTGAGGGAAAATCTATGAAATTCTCTGAATTGTGATATAAAAAAAATGTGTGAAATGAAATTAAATATATAACAAACAAGCAAAGACCTCATTAAGTGGACAAAAAATATATATATTTTTGTCCCTTATGGAAGCTTGTTTACACCATAGTATACAAAATATTTTTTTCTCAAAATTGCAAGTTTATATCTTAAAACCTTTTCTCTCAGAATTCTGAGTTTACATCTCTCACAATTATTGTAAAACAAAAAGAATCAGAACTGTGAGAAAAAAAAAGTTGTAATTACCCTGTATTCATTCATTCATTCTGGAAACAAGCCCCTGTTAAGTGAAAAGTGAAAGTGACGTGACATGTGGCCAAGTATGGTGAGCCATACTTGGAATTAGTGCTCTGCATTTAACCCATCCAAAGTGCACACACACAGCAGTGAACACACACACACCGTGAACACACACCCGGAGCAGTGGGCAGCCATTTTTTTGCTGCGGCGCCCGAGGAGCAGTTGGGGGTTCGGTGCCTTGCTCAAGGGCACCTCAGTCGTGGTATTGAAGGTGGGAGAGAGCGCTGTACATTCACTCCCCCCACCTACAATCCCTGCCGGTACGAGACTCAAACCCGCAACCCTTAGGTTACGAGTCCGACTCTCTAACCATTAGGCCACGACTTCCCCCGCAGTTAGTTAGTAAGTTAGTTAGTTAGTAAGTAATCCAGTTTAGATTGACCCTAAAGGTAACAACCGTCACAATATTTGGATAATGAGGTCAAAATAAAATGAGCATGTATAGGTGATCTAGGCCTATATAGCTGAACCAATGTGTCTATTTGAAGCATTGACAAAATTCTTGCTAAGTGCTAAGACCGCTGACACCAAAATAACATGAAAAGTCCTCAGTGAAAAAAATTATTACATACAGTGCCTTCTCCTACGGCAGCAAATTTAATTTTTCTTCGTGATATTTAGCGCAAGGTAATCAGGAAGTGACGATTTTGTTCTCTTCAACTCACTGGATGAAAATGGTGCTTTATTCGCAAATGTTTTATGCGATATTACAATTTTGCGCATAAGTTTAATTCGTAACTTTGGATGGAAACATAGCTACTGAAACTTCTGTTTATCAAGATATAATCAAATGTGTTTCTGCAAGTCTGCATTTTGGTAACATACATACAACACCTACTAGTTTCCAAGTTTGACTATATTTGAGTCACTACAGGGTGGCTGACCACAGATGTGTGAAACACCAACCAAATGCAGAGCATGCAACAGTTCAATCTCTCCACAGAGTATGTTCTGAACGTTTAAAGTATGTTCAAAAGTTTGGGATAACTATGATGTGTTCTAATGAAGAAACAAACTCATCTACACCTTGGATGGCCTGAGGCTGTGTACATTTTCAGCAAATGTTCATTTTTGGGTGGTTTCTTAAAATATACAGACTACACCAAAGTGTCTTTTACAATTGGACCAAAACTCCCATCAATCCACAGCGCTGGACATCAGCTTGGCAGTACCAGTGAACTTTCGCTCAACAAACTGGGAAGTGTCTGGAGCATAACACCGCTTTCACGGCTGGGTGAGGCCTCTTCCTGCAGTCTGCAGAGCCGCAGGAAATACTTCATGCCTTATTCATACCCCTGAGCTGCTCTTCTGTCAAACTGACAGATGTGACGAGGCGGAGAGAAGACTGCTGCTACTGTCTGCTTGCTCACCAGACACAAGAGCAGAGTTCACAGCAGCACTCTTCTTGCTCTCCTGTCCTACAGCATGTCTGCTTCACCTACAGGCTGGCTGGAAGTTGTTCTGTTAAGAAGATATCGGCTGAAAAGGCTGCAGTCTCACCTTGAGAGTGCGTATAGGAAAGAGGAAGAAGACAAAACTAAACAAAACTGGAAAACCATAAGTACAGCTGATATCTCAACATTTGGACATTTTGAGATGATTAGCTTAAAAGAAGAGTGTCAGCTCCACATCTACTTGCACCATTTTTTAACATGTCAGCTGAACGAAATGAAAGTTCTGTCATTATTTTCTCACCCTTATGTCTTTCCAAACCCAAGACTTTTGTTCATGTTCGAAACAAAAGTGAAGATATTTTTAATGAAAGCAGAGAGATTTCTGCCCATTGAAAGTACATTCCAAACAAGAAGTTAATAAAGAGACTGTAAAAATAAAGCATATGAATCGAGCGGTTTAATCCAAGTCTTCTGAAGAGACATAATCACTTTTAGGGATGCACCGAATATTCGGCAACCGAAATTATTCGGCCGAAAATAGCAAAAAAATCTATCCGGCCGAATAAGCGAAAAGGCCAAATAATATGTACCGAACAATGACTAACGCGATCAAATAGAGGCACGCACTAATGCAGAAAACATGACGGCAGTGTGAAAGTATTTAAAACTATCAGAGAAAGACGCAGAAATCATTACAAGCACGAAGCACCGACAGCGAGAGACTGTTTAGTGCTGCATCACGTCTCTGATGAGAAGAAGAGGTGGCTGATGCTGGTGGTTACTAGGTTACTGTATGATGATTGAAATCGCGAAATGAGAAGAAGAGGTGGCTGATGCTGGTGGTTAGGCTACTGTATGATGATTGAAATCGCTAAATGGCCTTAAACGATTAGTAAATAAACTGCAGAATGTTATATTTTCTAATGCATGCACGAATTGCATGCATTCTGACAGCGCTGCACGAGCTCGCGGCACCAGGGTTCAAAGTCCAAAGCGCGAGGAAAATCTGCGCTAAAATTTTTTGTGAATTTTTATAAAGGCATGTGACAATGTGATACGTGCGACAAACCTCTTCCCAAATTTGTAATGAGAATCATTTATAAATCTGCATGCTGTTGTCAACAAAAAGAAGCACTGAGATCTTCCTGCGGGTTTCTGCCAACATAAAAGTCGAGAAAAAGCAACAACTCCATCGACATCCATAAATGATAGTATTGTAATTTTACTGTCGTTCTGTAAAATAAAATAAAAAAGCAAGACGATAATAATGATAATAATAATTACCCTACAACAGCTCTATTAATACATTTATTATAACATTCACACACAGTGTTCAAATTTTCTGCTCAGCAACTTAAATTGTGCTTTGTTGTATAATGTCTGCTAGAATGAAAAAAAATGTTCAGTGTTAAGTAAATATTTTTAAATTGTTGTTTTGTAATTGATTTTTTATTTGAAAAGCAGGACAAAACAGTAAAAAGCACATTTTGGCAATTTAATTAATGCAATGGTGAACAAAAAAAAAAAAGGCAAAATCGGCCTACATGGGGGAACAATGTGAAAAAACGTGTTCAGTATTCGGCCCAGTGTTTCATTTTGTTCGGCTTCGGCCAAGAATTTTCATTTCGGTGCATCCCTAATTCACTTCACATCACTTTACAATACATAATAAACATTTAATTTAATAACACATACACATTGACTGTGTCTCTTCAAAAGACTTGAACGAAACCGCTTAATTCGTGTTTTATTTTTACAATTTCTTTATTAACTTCTTGAAGCTTGAACATTTTAATTGAGTGGACTCTTAATAAATGGAGATAGATAGATGTTTTCTTTAAGTGAATGCAAAAGTATTAAGCAGCACAACTGTTTTCAATATTGATAATAATAACAACTGTATGAAATGAGAACCAAATCAGCATATGAAAAGGAAGTTTTGCTGGAATAAATGTTAAAATACATTATATTATATACAATTCTATTATATAAATTCAATTATATTGTATTATATTATATAATTATATTTTCATTTTAAAATGTATTAAAACAGAATACCATTATTACTTTGTATATCTCACAATATTACTATTGTTACTGTATTTTTGATCAAATAAATACAACTTTGGTGAGCATAAGAGATTTCTTTCAAAACCTTTCCGACTTCAAACTTTTGAATATACAATTTTCTTATACAGATTAAAAAAAAATAAACATAAAACAGCTGTAAAAATGACTTAAACAGCTTTACAACTTAAATAATACATATATTTTAACAGAAGAATTAATGTAAGTGCTTTAATAATACTATAATTCACATTTCTGCTTTTAAATCCTCATTTACATGTACCATGTAATCTATATTTTAGTTTTTTTTATTAGGAAAAAGAGGGAGGAGATGGAAATATCTGTTTGCTGCAATCAGCATTATGCCACAAATGCTGTAATCAGCATTATGCCACAAATGCTGTCAACTTAGCTTCACTTGAACTGAACCCAGAATATTCCATTAACAAACCAAGCAACTTCTTATGGTAAATCCTCCAGTAATCTCCTCAAGAAGATTTGTTGCATGGAAGACTGAAGACAATAAGTAAATGAACAAGAGCAAGAAAATAATAAAAACTGGACAATATTGTGTGCTGGAAAATGTTAGAGAGGTAGAGAAAGTGAGCGGAAAACAGGCAAGACACATGGCTGAGTACAGCCCTGCGGCGGGAGACAGCGAGTGCTCAGCCCAGCTGGCCCAACGCTGGATCACGTGATCCGGCCGTACCAACCTCTGCCAAACACCACACGGCCACACAGCCAAACCTGCACACATCAGTGCTTCCTGAAACTGCTGAACATACAGAGAGGTTCATGAATGACTCTTGATTCTTTTTTTAATGAACTGGTCAAAAAGACTGACAAGCTTCTAATTTAGTCTATCAAATCCATCACTGAATGAACTGACGGAAAGCAATGTAACTTAAAGGAACACTCCACTATTTTTGAAAATAGGCTCATTTTCCAACTCCCCTAGAGTTAAACAGTTGAGTTTTACCGTTTTCGAATCCATTCAGCCGATCTCCGGGTCTGGCGGTAGCACTTTTAGCTGTAGCTTAGCATAGATCATTGAATCTGATTAGACCGTTAGCATCTCGCTCAAAAATGACCAAAGAGTTTCGATATTTTTCCTATTTAAAACTTGACTCTTCTGTAGTTAAATCGTGTACTAAGACCGATGGAAAATGAAAAGTTGACTGGGGACTATTTTCAGGTGCTGCGTAATATCATTGCGCCTGCTGCACCCATGGTACGGCAGCACAAACTGTTTAACTCTAGGGGAGTTGGAAAATGTTCCTTTAAGTATTATTTATATACTAATATTTGTTAATATTTTCAATTACTTTTTATTTTATAGTAGTTTTCATTTTAATTTTTAAAATTATTTTATTTTTTAATTTTTAGCAATTTTGTTGTGCTTTTCATTTTATTATTTTTTTTAATATTTCTGTTAATTTTATTTTTATTTCAGTTTTAATTTGAATAATTTGAGTACTTAAACTTATTTTATCTCAGTAGTTGCAAAGCAACATTTCTAATATTCATTTAGGCTAAGTTTTTCATTTAATATTTACATATTATTTCAGCTTTATTTTAATTATCAAAAAAGATTTGTAATAGTTTCAGTTTTAGTTAACAATAACACCACTGACCACAAGTCATTACTTCCAGTTACAGACTCGTGAACAACAAGTTTGTGAACGTGTGAAATGTTAGGATCATGAGGTTTAAATCAGTGATAAAATGTTTCATTAAGATACTTGAAAACATTTTTTAAATATTAATAATTGGCTAGTATGTAGCTCAAGTACTTTCATATTGGGGGGAAAAAAATTATACAGAAGTTTAATTACAAGATTTCTCAAGAAAGTTGGTTGCCAGCGAGATATTTTAGTCATGCTAAACACTTAACAACCACTTCAAATTCCAAAGCTATTTATGTGAAGCCTCATTAAGTCCTTGTCTGTGGTTTCCTTCCTTAAAAGTTCATGCCTCGGTGGGCCAGTTTCAGACCTGAATAACGTCCACTTTGGTCTGAAAGGATTGGGACCCAACACTTTTACCATCATCCTTTAATCTCTCTGAGGACAAACATAATCTTGTTATCACCACATTAACAACGTGACCTTACAGAACATGCTATAGCTCAAAATAACAGCAAGACATGTCTGAGGAAACCATTTCAAGTGAACTCAGAGGTCCATCGGTAATAATCTAATATTAAAACTTAAAATGTAGGCTGACAACAGCCTTTCTCGGTGATACTGGTTCAGTTTGGTAGCTAGTTTGGCCTAGACTGATGTGACAAATTACAAGGATCTTCCTTCTATTTCTTTGCATTAAAAACTTATATTAATTTAGTTTTTGCGGTGGTTACTGGTATCGACTCTGTTATTGTGACACAGCCTTATCTATTTCAGAGCTGCTGATGACACAGGAAATGAATCAGGAACTCTGAAGCGTGCCTTGCCCATATTAGTACCAAATTTTTTCAAATGCTCCTGTGTTTCTGTGTGAGCGCTCGGTGAATAGCGCGAAGCGATGATCATTGTATCCAATCACAGTCATATCTGTTGAGTGCGTGAACGCATTGGCCAATCAGCACTGTTTAAGAATCCGCTCAACAGTGCTCAAATCTTAGCGGGAAATGGACGTTTTTTAAATTTCAGTACCGACTGGTACGTAAGTCGGTACTTTTGACAACACTAGGGCCTTTCGCACCGCTTTAGTTCCAGAACTAAATGTACAGTACTAAAGTACTGGGACGATATTGCGCGAACTATTTCCCAGTACCATTAAAAGGGTTACATTCGCACCGACAGTGTGTACTAGGAAGTGACGTAAGCCAGTCGACAGCGATGTCATTTGTGCGCGTCGTTTAACAACGGAAACAAAGAAGAACAACGTTAACAACAGGAGGATGGAGGACGCTGTGATCGGAGCTGTGTTTTTGTTGTGTCTCACGGGTTTCACAATAATGGACATGGAATGTCGACGTATACGTAAAGCGATTGAAAGAACGGAAAGGAGGACTAAGAATCTCCAACGACAACTGGCAGTTCTACATTTGCTACAAGTGCCTGCACTTCAGCATCCGTCCATCTATCGCTGTTCTCCATACTTGCGAAATAAGTGGACACAATGTTTACAGTATGTTTACACGGCGTTTTAAATCATGGCGGGTGAGGGCGTTTTCGTACGCGTTTGGCCGATCAATGTCTACTTATGTCACGATTAGTACCAGTTGTGCTGGTTAGACCCTGCGCCGGAGTAGGAGCTAATTTGGTTCTCGAAAAAGGCAGTCCGGTACTAAAATCGCACCCAGTTCCGGCGGTGCGAAAACTCCAAAAAGTGGGTAGTTCCACAATTAGTTCTGGTACTATGAAAAGGTTCCCGTGGTGCGAAAGGCCCTACTACTGTCACTTTGTCTCCTCTACTAACTGAAGACTCTGCTCTAACAACAGTCCTGTACAAGAGCTGAGTGATGGAAAAAAAATAATACCTGACTCATAATGAAATGCTCATCTGTTAGAATGTTGTCCTGTGGTCAGCACATCCTGAACCTGCAGGATCAACTTATGACCTACAGGCCCGAGGCTGGAGACGTGTGGTGCTGAGAAATAGTGAGCCGCTGTTCGCAAATTGTTCCCAAAATCAAATCAGAGTGTCCATAATACAATTCACCCTCTTACGTACTTATGATGCCGCGACAGCTGAGAGAGACTTTGTTCACTTCTATTTTATTTAATAGTCTTTTCCTAAACTTGTCATTTTCTCACATCTTGCAGGGTGATAGTTAATCAGTTTACATCAACATGGTCTTGGGTCTCAAAAGCAAAGGAGGGATTCTTATTTCAACATTTGAACATGATACATAGTTCATTAAAATAAAACTGAAGTCTAAAATAATATAACTGCAATATAATGGCTAAGCATTCACGTCTGGATTTGCATGCTTGAGAGCATGTTTTGGCCTAAAAGTGTGGTCGCATTAGTGAAATTCTGGCGAAACATTGCAGGCCAAAAAAGGCACATTGTTTATTATAGCATTAGCAATGTATAAAGCACAGCTCACACAGAAGTCACTTTTAAACCAAGCAGATTTTTGTTGCTCAACAAAGCTAATTTGCATGACTAACTTAAACGAAATTCGGTATACAGAACACCACTGTTTAAGATACAGACAAATCATACAATTTATTCTGGTCTCAGAGATTTTAATGCTACCTAGGAACTCCAGTCAAATGCACACACCGCAAACACACAATAAAAACTTTCAAATGCAAACAAAACTGCCAAACATAGATTTCCTCGCATAACCGCTCATGTAAAACAGGGACAAAGCCAAGTCACAGTGGTTAAAGACGCTACATGTGCACCAGTTTGCACACCCTGTAGTCAACAAATCGAAAGTCACATGACTGGATCACTGCTGCTTTATTACGCTTGTAACCAAATTCAGGACCAGACATGCCAACACAAACTGGTTTTCCGACTCATCAATAAACCGCACGTCAACTATTAGTGAAAGCCACTATGAAGTGAACCTGAATACTAGTTGTCAACAAATGAAACGAACATTAACTTTTCAACTTCACGATTTTAGGTTAAAACTAAACATAGGCTATTTAAAGAAAAATTATGTATATTCAAGGTCCTGTAACTATGGGGTATAACAATATATTGTGTCAGATTATTTTAATAATAAAATCAATTAATAATATATGACAATATTTAAAAAATATATAAAATATTATAAAAAATGAATACAAAAACGAAAATCGTGGCTAGCGATTATATAAACTTCACCCAAAAAGGAAAGTTTGGACAGACTTAATTGAAGCTTTTATTGACATACAATGATCAACACTCACACATCTGAGCTTCCATCTTTACTAATTATTATGAATAAATTAAATTCTAGCCTATTAAATATATTATTTAATAAAATACATTATATAAAAAATATATATGTTAGCAGAATCATTAATATTTTTATTCTGGTTAATGAACAGTACTTTTTGTTATTTGTTTATCATACATCTAATATTTTTTAAACCTATTTTGGCTTTGTTTAAATTACTGTAAGGGTATCATTTTATGAGATCAGTATCATGCATTTAAAAAAAAACATGTATTGTTACATCCCTCAGCAGTGACAGTATTCTTCATGTAAAACTAATATATTATAAGGAATTTAATGATTATCAAAATACCATAATGACAAACTGTCAAACCGATGCATTACAGCACTAAACAAAGTATTACATGTTTGAGAGTAATCAAAATTAGATATATACACAGAGGTGGTACCGCCATGTAAATTGAGGTAGTAAATTAAAATGTTAAATAAATGTTATAAATGTCCTAATGTTAAATGCTAGAGTGAAGGTGGTCTGATTGAGTCCAGACAGAGACTTCAGTTTCTCCTTTCAGTCCAACTCAGACTGTTACCGAGTAAAAACCTGCTGGCGAAACACTCTCACTCTCTAGTTATGAATTTTCCAAAAATGAAAACAAATGAATAGAGTTTCCTAGTAACATATGTGTGTTTACACCGGATGAAGAAGCTGGCTAGCACATCATCTAATTTAGCTAACAGTGCTGTCTGTATGATGCTGCCAGCTAATACACACATTTATAGCATTTTAACACGAGCAATTGTGGCCTATTAACTATTATAAAAACACAAAAAAAGAAGAAGAAGAAGCTATTATAAGCCGCTAACTCACCAATGCACTGGCCAACGGGAGTGCTGTACGGATTCCCCAACAAGAACTCCATCTTGATGACAACAATAATCCACCGACAGCGAGAGGCTGGCGGACAGCGCGCGTAAGCCCCGCCCAGAGCGCTGTTTGATTGGTCTAGACAAACGAAACTTTTAATAGATTGGTCAATACTCCTGTTCATCACGGGACTCAAGTTCCTCTTAAAAAGGCTCTTAAAGTGCGAAAACGTATGGAAACGACTTTAGAAAAACATAAATTCCAGTTCACATGAATTTATGGGCATGTTTGCTTCACGCAATTATGTTATTTCATCAACATGTGGTGCATATTGTGCACGTGAAATATTATCGTATTTCTAACAGATCCACAAATTAGCTTTTAGGTCCATGAAGGATCTTACAAATGTAAATAAAGTCTTACTCGAAAAATATCGCTAACAGTTAACGTTATATGGTTCATTATAGCTAACTAACTAACTAAATAAGCGAAACAAGTGATACATTGATGCCACAGAAAGTTTCTACTATCATATCAAATAATTAAAATCAGGTTCAATTAAAAAAAAAACTAAAAGTAACGAAATTCTATTTTAATTATTTTAGCCCGCCTCAAAGCTACTAAAATCTCCGGAAGTTGCAAGCGGTTGTCTGCGGTTGCTAAGCAACTGCGTTGGCGTCCAGCAGACGTGTGCTTGTTCCAGGCAGGTCTGTTATCAACTGAGAGTTTATTACCAAATATGAGCTTTTAATACAGAAAAAAATAACCTTTGAAATGATGACTGATACAATGTTTTGACAGATTTTATGGTGACAGGTCTCCAAAATAAGCAATTGCTTTATAGGCACAAGATACTGCGTAATTGCGTTTCTGATCTCCGTAGGCCGTGTGTGTCTGCAGGTAATAAACGGTTTCCAGTCACCAGAAGCAGTGGAAAATGAACTGGCAACAGGATGAACCTAAAGTAATAGACGAGGAGACGCTAAAACAAGCAATTGAGGAACAGGGACCTCAGGGACAAGCTGGAGATATATCCAAGAACGAGGGCATCCAGTATGAAGACGTGCTACAACTAAGACTAGACTACAGGAGTATGAACATCACTGATCATTTCACACCTGAACTGTATCATTTTATTAAACGAATTCAGTTAATGTTTAATATAAATCTGTGGATATTTATTTATTTATTTTTTAAGCATATTTTACCCC
>NW_015551081.1:0-11558 GCF_001515605.1 Sinocyclocheilus anshuiensis | reverse complement strand
TTTCACATTACGTTAATGAGAATTGCATGAGAAAATGGTACAAAAATATGGGTCTTTTCGAAATATAATTATATTGATGTTTTTTTGTAGACATCCTGAAGATTTACCACCTGTGGCATTTCACCTCTTTAACAAAACTTCAGCTGGATAATAACGTTATTGAGAGGATTGAAGGATTAGAAAACCTCACTAATTTGGTCTGGCTTGGTGAGTTCAGGTTGTCTTATTGATATCAAAACAGATGCGGACACTAATAATCTGTAAATCCTGTATTCCTCAGATCTGTCATTTAATAATATTGAAGTGATTGAAGGACTGGACTCTCTTGTGAAACTTCAGGACCTGAGTTTATTCAACAACCGCATTTCTGTCATTGAAAACCTGGACGCGCTGCAAGACCTGCACATCCTCTCTTTTGGAAACAATGCAATTGCTCAACTTGAAAATGTAAGCCAACTGTATTTTAAATGATACGCTTGTGTGATAAAGCGTGTCTGATTTCATTGTATGCAGCTATCCACTTATCCAATTAATTTAATTAATCCATGAACGTCACTCAAACATAAAGCTGAAGAAACTCGTATCTAATCCCGCAGGTGTTATACCTAAGAAAGTTTAAGAATTTACGCACTCTCAATCTTGCGGGAAACCCCATCTGTGAGGAAGAGAGGTACAAGACATTTGTGACAGCGTATCTTCCAGACTTAGTTTATCTGGACTACAGACTGCTGGATGAACAAACGGTAAGGAAGACATTAATTAGTCATTTCTAGTTTTTTGACTGCTTTATAAGACCTGCATATTATTGTGGTTGTTTGGCTTAATTTTGGATATCTCCCGTGAAAAGGAAGCACACTAGCATACTTTTACAAGAGTACTTGTTAACTTTGAAAGAACATACTTAAGTGTGAACTGAATGTAATGTAAATACTTTTTAATTACACATTTGTAATGAAGTTGTCATTTATTTAAAATGTTAACTTAAGTTTAATATAAAATAACACACTGCAGTTCAAATTCTAATCAAGTACTTTAGTAGTCAAAACATCAAAATAAGTGTACTTCTGTAAGTCATGAAGGTGTACTCTCTGTGAGTACAATGGCCTTTTTAATTAAAGGGGTCATATGATGCGATTTCAATTTTTCCTTTTAACACGCCCCCACATGTCTACGTCCCAATGTGGGAAGATTTGCATAACGCCGCCCAAATGTTCACGCAAAGAAAGAAGGCGTAACTTTTATTCTCGCTGTAGTATTGTTGCCGCCGCCGCCATGTCGTGAAGAGCTGTGTGTTTCGTTGTGAAAGCGAAACTACTTTGGTCTTCCAAAAGAGGACGATATCCGCTTCGTCATGCCTGGAGCTGATCCGTGATCCTGATCCGAAGCGGAGTCCAGCCCAGGGTCGTCACATGTGGTTGCCGCAAGCCCGCTGAATGCCCATTGGATGCAACAAATGCCTCGTTTATAATGGGTTTGAATGTTTTTGTCTCGTCGCTCCGGCCGGACAGGGCATCACAATATGGTAAGGGGCGTAACATTTCCTGTCACACGCTTGAGGTATTTAACCAATCACAACGCACTGGATAGCTGGCCAATCAGAGCACACCTCGCTTTTCAGACCTATGAGCTTTGTAAAAATCGACGCGTTTCAGAAAGGCGGGGCATAGAGGAGAAACAATAATGTACAGTATGTGGAAAATAATGTGTTTTTTTTTACCTTAAACCACATAAACACATTTCATTACACCAAATACACAAAATAATGTTCTTTTTAGCAACATCATATGACCCCTTTAATATTTTATCTGCAAGTACATTTTTGAAGTACACTAGAAGTACACATTCAGTACAATTAAGCACAAGGGACAGATAACATTTGTCCTAATGTTGCTCTTTTATTCTTATTATATTTTAGTTCTGTTTATAATTAATGTGTTTTACATGTATTTACATATATAGCGTGAAACTGCCAATACAAAGTATAAGTATGCAATTGAGGGAATGCAACAAACTGAGCTGCAGAAACAGCAGGCAATGGAGGCTCAGAAGATCAGCAACGAGGAGCTTCAGCTGCACAAGGTGACCACCATTACCATTTAGATAAAGGCCTTTAATGTTCTAGGATTCATAATTCAGATTTACACATTTACTGTATTGAAGTCCCTCTTTTTCTACCGGACTAGCCTAGGTAATATATACTCTTCACACTGGTGAATAAATATTGCTTCCTTCTTTTACAGGATGCATTCGTGGAGTTCTTGAATGGACCTCAGCTCTTTAACAGCATGTTTGATGAAGATCCTGATGGGGAGAAACTGGCTCTCCTCCCTGGAATGGAAGCATTGATTGAGTCATATCCTTGTCAGGAATGCCAAATACAATAGATCTGCTATTAAAAATACTAAAAGGCCTCAAAACAATCCATTTACCTTGACAATCCATGTACATTTAAGAACAAAACGGAGGCTCTGTGTGTGCAGATATTTGATGCGGGTTTGACTCAGCATGCTCAGAGAATGGCTGAGGTGGAATCCTTTTTTACCTGTTCCCGTGAGGCAGTTGCTGACAATCGGCAGAAAGCAGCACAAATAGCAGCTGACTTTGAAAGCTCCAGGAGGCAGGTTAGTTTCTTCTCCCTCAGGCAAGCTGGGAAAATGATACAAGCAATTTCTCACCAGCTGGACACAACAAAATGCTCACAAATGAAATTCCATTCTATTGCAGAAAATAGTGGAGATGCACCAGATCACAGATGTCGAGCTACTTGAAGACCACATCAGTTCCTGCCAGGAGCAGGCCAACCAGCTCTTTGAAACCCTCATGAGTCTGGAACTGCAGCTGGTGGACCAACTGGAGGTCAGAATAAAAAACCTATAGACATATATTGTCACAGGAATTGTTGACCCCAAAATGTAAACATTTAGTGAAAATGTACTCACCCTCAGGCCATCCAAGATTTAGATGAGTTTATTTCTTCATTTGAACGGACTTGGAGAAATTTAACATTACATCACTTGCTCACCAATGGAGTGAATGGGTGCCGTCAGAATGAGTTCAAACAGCTGATAAAAACATCACAATAATCCACAAGTAATTCACACCACTCCAGTCCATCAACTGATGCCTTGTGAAGCGAAAAGCTGCATGTCGGTTTGGACTGTTTTCGCTCGTAAACAGTGCTTGATGTGTGCATATTTCTCTCCTGATTCAGACGAGATGACTTTCATTGGAGAAAGCAATATTATGGATAGAGGACGTCTTAATTGATTTATTTATTACAGACATGCATCTTCACAAGATGTTAATTGATGGACTGGAGTGGTGTGGATTATTGTGATGTTTTATCAGCTGTTTGGAATCTCATTCTGACGGCACCCATTCACTGTAGAGCATCCACTGGTGAGAAAGTGACGTTACGCTAAATTTCTCCAAATCTTGTAAAGAAACAAACTCATCTACATCTGGATCTGGATGGCCTGAGGGCGAGTATATATATTTTTTTAGCAAATTTTCATTTTTGAGAGAAATATTCCTTTAATGTATTATTATATATGGACCATATCGTAACAATAACCGAATAGAAGTTTCACAAATTTTTTGTCCTTTTTTTAAGGACATCTTCAAAGACTTTGAGAGGAACATCTCAGACATGGTTGGAGGGTTTATTGAATATGTGCAAGGGATATATCCTTTTGTCAACAAATCCTAAACACACACACACACACAAATACATTTATTCAAAAATAGTTCTTTGACTCTGGCACACATTTGCACAGTGCCGAGACCTGGAGAACCAGCACCATGAACAACAACTTGAGATTGCCTTGGCAACACTGGAGAAGGTGGTCAAAAATGAGCTAGAGGAGGAAATACCTGATGATATGGCCATGGTCAGTGGAAAACAGTCTTGATCGCTTAACGTGGAAACAAAAGAGAATCCCAGACACATATTTTAGTATTGATTGCTGTTTTGTCCTCATTTCTTATGCTGCTATGTAGCTGTTGGTAGATAAAGACACAGTGACCAATGCAGTCAGTGCTTCCCATGACACCCACCTGCTGAAGATTGATAACAGGGAGGATGAGCTACTGACGCGGATCAACAACTGGATGAGCGGACTGCTGAAATCAGTATGTGATAATGAACACGCTTCCTGTGCTGTTAGACATTAACAATAATATTATATTATATTATATTATATTACAGGCTCTTTTATTTTATTTATTTATTTATTTTTGTCATAGTGTAGCCTACCATGCAGTTGTCCAGGATCACACTTCCTGTGCCTGAACTTATTAACAATGTTATTTATTTTAATATTATATATTATACTAATTTATCAATTATATATTAAGTATTATTATACTATATTCTTATATTATATCATATTATATTGTTTTGTCACAGTGCAGCCTACCACGCAGCTGTCCTCACAAAGATTTTTTATTATTAAATAAAATGTAAATGTTGGAATCTTTTTGTTTGTGTTAATAGATACATGATGAAGAAGTGAAGAGGAATCGCAAGCGCATCTCAGAGATCCGAAACTACGTTAGTTACGTGAAGGATGAGCTGGAGGACATGCGATTGTCTGAGCACCATTAAAATGTTTCTCTAGTCAGAGTCATAAAAAAAATAACTGTAAACTAATTGAGCTATTTTTGTTGTTAGTAAACAAGTATGCAGCTGTATTATTTTATTAAACACAGAGATGCATTAGTTTTAATGTGTTTTAAAGTTTTTTGTGTGTTTTATGCAATGCTGCCATCTACAGGGAGGTACCAGTGTTACAGCAATTCCATTTGTTGACTGTGAGCTGTACATAAAAGGGCATTTCTCAAATGGGGTGTAGGCAGTTGTATATATATACAAATGTAGCATTACAATTACACATATCTAAATTTACTTAAGTTCCCATAGCTAACACAATCCTTTCTGCGAAGCATGTGTTTCATGTACTTTGTTTATCAAAATATCACACATTAAAAAATATCATAATACCAACAAGAATGGTACTGTTTATCTATTTATACAAACTGACGACCGTTAAACATGTTTAACTGGCAATTTCGTTGTTTAGAAACAGCTGTCACATCTTCAACATTAACGACTCCCAATATTTCTACAGTAACGCTTCCATCAAGTAGAACTACAAATCCCTTCATGCTTTTCCCAACGCAGCCAATGAGCATTCAGCGTCATTGTTACTCGACGTCCGTCATCCAATCAGTTACCAGCATGCTGGGTCACATGACTCGCCGTTGAGCGCCCTCATTCTGCCGTGAAGGGGACGTAACCGCGCGTCCTGCGGGAGAAACTCCGAAACTTACGCATCGCGCTGTCAGTGTCGCGTTTTCTCCCGTTCCAGCGCGTCATATAAGCGCTGCTCGGCCGCTTGAGCTCGGGGAGAGCCCCGCGGAAGCGATCGATCATGCCGGTCCGTACCGACTGCTGTCAGGGCTCGCCGCTGGCCTGCTTGGCCTCGGCCTCTCTCGTTCCGCCCCCGCCGATCAATACCCAGCAGCCCGGCGTCAACACCTCTCTGCTCTACAGCGGCTCCCAGTTCCGCGGCTACCAGAAGAGCAAAGGAAACTCCTATGATGTCGAGGTGGTTCTGCAGGTAAACATGTATGCTTAGCAACGAGTGAGCTCCCTAGCTAGGCAGTATTCTGGATTTCAACGCACCTACGAATCCAAATGACTGTGTTTGTCCAGAACTGCTGTCTAGGTAGAGTTCACGGTGACTGCGAAGCTCTAAAATGGTGTTTGTTTGTTTGTTTGTAAGTAGGCAGTCTACTAGGTAGTTTTGTGTCCAGAAGTGCTGTCTAGGTAGTTTACATACAGTGGTGGGCAAAATTAATAGAACACTAGTATTTTCACCAGCTAAAAAAATGGTTTTATGTCAGTTATTTCTATCTTTTGCTGTAGTGTGTCAGTAGGAAATATCAGTTTCCATTTCCAAACATTCATTTTGCCATTAATTGTAATGGAATTATTAATTGTAATAACTGAAATGGAAACTGATATTTCCTACTGACACACTACAGCAAAAGAAAAGAAACCATTTTTAGCTGGTGAATATACTAGTGTTCTAATAATTTTGCATGTGTAATATTTATGTGCTAAACACATTTCCCATTTCTAATATTGTATGTCAGTGAATCTTCAGTTACAGTCAGTATGGATCAGTTACCCATTTTTGCCAATTTGAGTGTCATAACTTCATGTTTGAGGCCAGGTTAGCACTTTCTAATAGTTTTATTGAATGTTACTGCACTGACCCACATTTGCAGTTCTGTTCATCCTTGATTTTATTAAAAACCTTTGCTTTGGACCCACAGCACGTGACCATGGAGGACTCATACCTGTGTGGATACCTCAAGATCAAAGGTCTGACAGAGGTGAGACAGACTCGTGGTCAGTGTGACTGCATAATCATACTGTGACCTGTTTACTAAGTCTGTAATGTGGTATTTAGTAGCTGGTGATCAGTGTATGACAGGATGTGAGATAAACAAAAGCTACTCTTGTTTGTGTGAGAGTTTCTGCTTTTGTGGTCTTCTGGTTTGTCTGCGATACTGGAGCAGTGCACAGTGGGTTTGGAAGTGCTGCTGTCCTCACACTGATAGTGATTTCATCAAGATACAGAAGCCTGAATCCACTTTAAACAGCCGAATGCTCTAAGCTTTATTGATCTGCAGCTCAGTTATAGTGTGTCAAGGAATTATAAAACAGATATGACAATTGGTATTTTGATATCGGTTGTTTCCCTGAAATTGCATAAAAGCATACTTTTTTTTTTCTTCCAGTCTAGCCATCTATAACTATAACAAGCAGATTCAAAATGTTTAAAAGAAAGAAATTAAATTTAGTTAAAAATAATCAAAGAATGGTTGTTATCCATTGTTTTCCCTAAGAATTTCAGAGAAGAATGATATTGAATCATTTTCATGTCAGTTTTCACTAATATTGTGAAATATTTTTTACAATTTAAAATAATTCTTTTCTATTTGAATTAGTTTTAAAATATAATTTATTACATAATTATAAATCAGATTTTTCAGCAAGCATTACTCCTGGTTTGATTCATTTGGTGACTGATTTTGTGCTCAAATATAATTTATTTCTTATTATTATCAATGTTGAAAACAGTTGTGCTGCTTAATTTCGATAAAATTTTTTTATTTATTTGAAACCGAAATCTTTTGTAATTTTATAAATGTTTTTACTGTCACTTTTGATCAATTTGCTGAAAGTATGAATTTATGAAAATAAAATAAATAAAAACATAAAATAAAATAAAAAATCTTTGAACAGTAGAGTATTTTTATTAAAACATTCCAGTATATAAAAATACTACATGAATACTTCAGTAAACATTTGGTGCAATTAAACCATTAAATCAGAGTTTTGAGTTGGCTATTTTAAATGGACACTTTGAACTGATTAATGAAAATGAATTGGACTTAACCAACTTTAATGCTATACTTAAGTTTAAATAAGAAACGCTATTAAAACATCAAAACGTCATGAGACGAGGAAGAATGGCCAAATAAAAAGTGCACTGACAATGATGCGCTATTCATTTGATGTTCATTTGGTTTGATGATCTTTTTCGAGAATAATTAGTGTGTCTGTGTCAGAAATGTATATCAGATCACAGCAAAGCTGACTGAAGGCAAAGCATTACTCATCCCGCTCTGCTGCTCTCTGTAGGAATATCCCACGCTTACTACATTCTTTGCTGGGGAGATCATAAGCAAGAAACGGCCTTTTTTAACCAGGAAATGGGACGCGGATGAGGATGTCGACCGAAAACACTGGGTAATAAATAATGTCATGATTCAGTGTGAGCATAATGCTCTACACTCATGCATCATGACTCAAATGTGAGTAGAACCTGAGCTGCTAAAATATGTTTTTCTCTTCTTTTTCCTCAGGGGAAGTTTCAAGCATTTTATCAGTACGCAAAGAGCTTTAATTCGGATGATTTTGACTATGAAGAACTAAAGAACAGTGACTACGTCTTCATGCGGTGGAAGGTATACTATATTTCATGAATAAAACCATATGCAGTACTGTTCAAATGTTTGGGCTCAGTAAGATTTTTCTTGATGTTTGAAAGATATATTAATACTTTTATTCAGCAAGGATGCATTAAGTTGATCAAAAGTGTCAGTAAAGGCATTTGTAATATTACAAAAGATTTGTATTTCAAATAAATGCTGTTCTTATGAACTTTATATTCATCAAATAATCCTGAAAAAAATATTATGTATCAATATTAAGCAGCACAACTGTTTTAATTATTGGTAATTATAAGAAATGTTTTTTTGAGCAGCAAATCAGCATATTATTATGATTTCTGAAGGATCATGTGACACTGAAGTAATGATGGTGAAAATTCAGCTTTGTGTCACAGGAATAAATTACATTTTATAAAACGGATAGTTCCGGTCCTTGATTCTGATTGGCTGAGCCGCGTTCGAAGCTGTTGTAAATTACACTACGAACATACACCTTTGTTTACTTCTGTGTGTTGCTCGGCAACTACTTTTTTGGAACCACAACTGTTTCAGAGGAACTACATTGTTTGGCGGAAGAATACTGTTTTTATTTATATTAGTACACTTTATTTGCTCTTGTTTTATTTTGTGAAACCTTACTACGTATATGGAATAACCGTTTTATAAAAGCAACAAGCCCCGTGAAGCCGTGGTTTACAGTAAATTTATAACAGCTAAGGGGGTTTTAGGGTTATAAATTCACTGTAAACCACGGCTTCTTGGGGCTTATTGCTTTATTAAAATATATAAAAATAGAAAACCATCATTTTAAATTGTAATAATATTTCACAGTATTTCTGTTTTTACTGTATTTTGTAATCAAATAAACCCAGCCTTGGTGAACATAAGAGACTTCTTCCAGAAAAATCTTACTGACCCCAAACGTTTGAATGGTAGTACATCAATAGAAGTTAAATAAACATATACAAATCTAGTGAAATTGTGTAAATAAATCAAATGTTGTGTTTGTTTGTTTCAGGAGCAGTTCCTAGTTCCAGATCACACAATCTTTGCGCTCCTTGTTTTGCTATGCAACCTGAAAAAGCTCAGTTTATAAGAATCTCAAGTATATGGAAGCCTGTTTCCACCACGCAATGTGAACATAAAGGTAATTGACTTTTTTTTATTACACAATTCTTAATTTATTTCTGGCAAGTCTGAGTGTATATCTTTAAATTTGTAGTTAGGATCTCGCAATTCCGACTTTTTTCTTGCAATTCCAAATCTGTATCTTGCAGTTCTGACTTTTTTTCTCAGAATTCAGATTTAAAATCTTGCAATTCAAATTTTTTTCCTTGGAAATTCAAGTTTATATCTCGTAGCTTTGAAGTTTTACCTCAGAATTTCAAATTTCAGGAAAGAAAAAGTCAGAATTTTTTCTTGGAATTCTGAGTCTGTATCTCGCAATTCTGACTTTTTCCCAAAAAATTCTGAGTTAACATCTTTTAAATGACCTTTTTCCTTCGAATTTCGGAAGTTTATATCTCGCAATTTTGACATTTTCAAACCTGTATCTTTTTTTCTCGGAATTCAGTTAACATCTCACAATTCTATTTTTTTCCCTTGTAATTTCAAGTTTATATCATACAGCTTTGACTTTTTTCCTCAGAATTTCAAATTTATATCTCAGAATTCCAGGAACATAAAAAGGCCATTTTTTTCTTGGAATTCCAAGTCTGTATCTCGCAATTCTGACTTTTTTCCCACAAAATTCTGAGTTAACAGCTCACAATTCTGGCCTTTTTCCTTTAAATTTTGGAAGTTTATATCTCGCAATTTTGACTTTATCTCGGAAATTCAAAGTTAAAACCTCTCGCAATTCAAATTTTTTTCCTTGGAGTTTCAAATTTATATCATGTAGCTTTGACTTTTTTTCCTCAGAATTTCAAAAAAATATCTCAGAATTCCAGGAAAGGAAAAAGTCTGTTTTTTTTCTTGGAATTCCGAGTGTGTATCTCGCAATTCAGATTTTTTTGGCCCAGAATTTGGAGTTTTTTCATCTGAATTTTAAATTGACATCTTGCAATTCTGACTTTTTCTTTCCCGAAATGAACATCTCATAATTTTGACACTTTCTCTGAGAAAATAAAAAGTTGGAACTGAGAGAAATAAAGTCAGAATTGTGCTTTAACATTTTTTTTTTTTTTCTGAGGTGGAAACCGGCTTTCTTACAAGTAGGGTTGCAAAAAGGTGGAAAATTTCTAGTAAATTTCGGAAACGTTCCAGAAATTTTGGAAACTTTCCAGGATTTTTTTGGAATATTCCAGGGATTTTTGGAAAGTTTCCGGAAATTTACTGGAAATGTTCCACCCCTTTGCAACCCTACTTACAAATCTCTTAGGTTTGAGAATAATCACTTCTCACTTGTTCACTTTAATGTTGACAGCTCAGAGAGTATTGATTGGTATTAGCTCCAATGTCACGCGGCGTGTCGGAACGCAAGGCTGCAGAAGCGTAACGTGGCTTTCAGTCCTTGCCGAAGATGTCATGATGAATAAGCAAGTGTTTTTATTGGAGGGCTCAGGAAGACTTTTCAAAGCAAACAGTCCAGATGGTGGACAACACTGTTATTTTAAACCACCCATCAGCCTCGAGGCGCAATTTTTGAGAGCCATGATCTGATGCTACGGCAGCTCTGGTGATCTACATCCATTACAGCTTAACAATGCACAAAATGTAACGGCTGAGGCTTTAAGGAACCTCTCGCGAGGTGCTGAAAGATTGGGAGACACGTTTATGATACAAAACCCATTTAAGCTTTAGTCAAACCCCTTTGCCTTAAAAATCAGAGATTTGTCTATAAACCACTTTTATAATCATTCGTTTTAAGCTCTGTACAGAAAGACTTATAAGAATGTGAGAGTTACGAAAGGGCATTTGAAATGAAAGATTGCTGCACCTCATCCGCCAAAACCTCCTTTTTAATTGTAGACTAGCACGTGTTTAACAACAGGTTCACGCCACATTTCAACCTAGCTATGTTGAGATGTCCCAATGACATTTTGTACATAGAAAATTCTTTATTTTGGCTCATCCCATGGCCAAATTCCACTAATGCTGCACATTAACGCTCATGCAAAATGTCTAAAACACACCCAGTAATTGACATGTTTTGCAAATATGTGTAAATTTGACACCCGTTCCTGTTTGGGTTCTTTTGTTGTCCTTCAAACCAGAAATGTGGTCACAGAGAAATGTTTATGAAGACGTAAGATGCTTGTTTGCTGCGCCTAATAATCTGCTGCCTGAAGGTCAAGATTTATTTCAAGAAATGCTAAGCAAATGAAAGGCCACTGCACATGCTGTTACAGTACAGAAGGAGGGGATGTACATAATAGGGCTGTTTGTGGTGTACACAAATGATTTCATTCTCTACAATTATGAGTGATCTTTTTATTGGCACAAAAGGATAAGAAAATAAAGACTCTATTGAACCGGATGCGAGTTTGTTTGTTTTGTGTGTGTGTGTGTGTGTGTGTGTGTGTGTGTGT
>NW_015551080.1:370503-376859 GCF_001515605.1 Sinocyclocheilus anshuiensis | reverse complement strand
TGATTTGCTGCTCAAGAAACATTTCTGATTATTAGCAATGTTGATAATCTACAAAGCAGCCATCTACATAAATCTACATAATACAATCTACTTTTGATCAATTTAATGCATCCTTGCTGATTAAATGTATTAATTTCTTAAAAAAAAAAAAATCATGGTGACCCCAAACTTTTTTAAAGTTCGTGTCAGACCTGATCTTTCCATATAAAGCGCTGTTGTCCAGGTTTGTCTGGCGCTCACCGTGATCATTTTTCACTTAAACTGTTCCTGTAATATGATAATATTTATATTTCCTCCTTAGGACGGTGTCAGTCAGTGTGATTTGATGTGATGTGTGTCAGGGCTGCGCTGTGAGGCTGTGTATGTTTCTGCATCTGTGAGTGACTGTCTGCAGGCGTAACGTCTGTCTGTGAGCCCGTCTCTCTCTCTCTATTCACTCCTCCACCGGAGAGACAGACGCAGACATGGACCACAGGAGGCTAAGTGCCCTGTTTGGAGATTCAGTGGAGCATATGACCTTGTGTGTGTGTGTGTGTGTGTGTGTGTGTGTGTGTGTGGCTATACTTTAGGGACAAAACTGTCCGTTGACATCAGCTAAATAACAAAAGACTTCCCTTGACTCTTATACAGTCAGTAGTGTTTTGTCATGAGAAAGAAAAAAACACAAATTAAATCAATTTAGTATATGAAATAGTTGTCCTAGAAAGCAATGAAAGCTAATGAAGATTTTTAAGTCTGAGAACATTGTCTCAATCTGTGCTCAGATTTCCTGAGATATTAAATGTGCAGTATGCCATCAAAAGTCAGAGATTAAACTTTTCTCATTAAATTATCTAAACTGCTGTCCATCTTCATTTTATACACTGCAAAATATAATTTTCTTCCTTAATATTTTTGTCTTATGATATATTCATGCTGTTCTGTCCAGGTAATATCTTTCCCCAAAATGAAATGTCAAAATAAATAAATAATAATGCATATAGGAAATGTAGCCTATTTTAGGATCTTTAAATTATTTTATATTCTGACATTTTAATTACAATTATTCACACCCACTCTGTTCTTGTTACTGTAATGTGGAGAAAACTTAATAATATACATATAATTTTTCATATTTTACTCCAAAATAGAAATAAATAAATAATAATAATGTATATAGAAAACTCTCAATCTTCATTTTTTACACGGCCAAAAATGATGTTGTTTCTCAGTATCTTTGTCTTGGTTTAAGCAAAAAAAATCACTTATTTAATTTGGATGCATTTATCAAGAAATGCATTCAAGACTTGAAATCTGAAGTCATTTTGCATGTCCAGTAAATTTATCTTGATTTCAGAAAGGTTTAGATATTTGTACCGGAAAACAAGTCAAAATACTGTATAGTGTAGCTCTATATTCTTACTTGAAATTGCTTAAATTATTTTGATGAGTTAAAGTAATGGAAAAACATGTTGATCATCTCATTTTTTACATTGTATAGGGAATTGTAGGACAAACATCTTTGTGTAACGCTGCTCTCTCTCTCTCTCTCTCTCTCTCTCTCTCTGTCTCTGTCAGTGAGTGTCATAATGCTACAGACCGTATAAAGGTCCGTGTGTGGGATGAAGACGATGACATAAAGTCCAGAGTGAAGCAGCACTTTAAGAAGGAATCTGATGATTTCCTGGGTCAGACCATCATCGAGGTGCGGATGCTGAGCGGGGAGATGGACGTCTGGTATAATCTTGGTATGTTATGGGCCTCATTCTTCAAAAACCTCAACAAAATTGAAAGGAATTGTTCACTCCAAAAAAAACAAATTGTCATCATTTACTCACCCACATGTCATTCCAAACCTTTATGACTTTTTTTCCCTTACCGTGCGTTCACACCGCCGCCGTCGAGAGTGTCAAAGTGGCCGGAAGTCATTCATTTTCAATGTGAGCCGGCATCGAGCGGAGGAGAGGTTGATTATTGCTGTGGCGGGTTTCCCAATAATCTACGACGTGTCCCTGTTTGTGTACAGGGACATACATTTTTAAAAAATGATGCGTGGACCAAGGTGTCTGAGATTGTTGGTGTTCCTGGTGAGTTGCTGATGTGCTTTAACGTTATAGGAATAATAATCTAATGATATAATAAATAATAGTATAATAGTCCCAGTTCACTTTTAAACCTTTAAATCAATTTTCCTGATTATACTTACATTAAGTAATGTTTATACCTGATTATACTTACTTAAGTAACATTTTCAATGCAGGACTTTTACTTGTATCAGAGTATTTTTACAGTGAGGTATTAGTGCTTTATACATTATGAGCTAAAGGATCTCAATACTTCGTCCACAACAATATTTAATGAGGTTAACTTAACGTTACCCTCCTTGTGGTCAGTCTGCACATCTACGTCGATCTACATTCGATCTACGTCAGAGCGTCCACGAATCTTTCTACAGCGTTGTTGGCAGGGCGGCCAGAGCAATTTGACGCTCTCGACGGCGGCGGTGTGAACGCACAGTTAGAAGATGAACTGAGATAATCATGCTGTTCTGTCAAGGTCATATTTAATCAACAAATGAACAACAAACAAATAAACAAACATTAAATAAATAAATAACATTGTACAATTATTCACACTGTTCTCATTACTGCGGAGAAAACTTAATATGCATGGAATATACATATGTACATCATGATAGCATTTGTTGTTATTGAAGTATTTTAATTAAAAAAAAAATTGCATCTAGACAGGTTAATATTCATTACTTTTTTTACTCTATAGTATTGGTAGTACAGTACTGGAATATTTTGGCTTGTTTTGTTTTTTTTAACCTTCTTAAATATTTTTTTTAATTAGAATCTTTTTTATTTATTTTATTTATTTATTTATTTTTTATACTTTGTTTACTTTTTCTTTGTTAATTTTATTTCTTAATCATCTCATTTGTTCTCATTTTATTCTTTTTATGTCAAAGCACTGAATAGGCATTATGTATGAAATATAAATAAACCTAACTTGCCATTATATAATGTATTATTGTGTTATTATTATTTATTTTAAAATATATTATTTTAGATTATTTTTTTATTTCTTACATTAATGAGAATTTAAGCAAGAAATATTGTTCATTTTTTTATGTATATACATGTATAACCAATGAGAATTGTTTTTTTTCACATTAAATTAATGTTAATTACAATTAAATTAATTAAATTAATTTAGGCAAGAAATGTGTTTAAATATAAAAAAAAATGTTGTTAGTGCAAAGATGTCTCATAATAGGATTCAGTGTAATATAATCTTTTGATTTGGGGGTGAAATGAGACTCTTTTGCATTACTTTGTGAGATTCACCTGTAGAGCCTCCAAAAAATACAAGTAGCACCATAAAAGAAGTTCATCTTGTGCTGTATTTCATGTCTTCTAGCTTCACTTCGAGTGAATTATCCCTTTAATACTGTTCAAAGAAAGTTGAAGAGTTCCTCCTTGGTTTTGTTCTGGTGCAGATGGCCTGATTGTTCCACAGAGAATGCTTTCTGCTTTTGTTGATGCTTTATGCGTTGGATTGTTTTGCTTGGCTTGGAGCAGAAGCGTGTGGTTTTAGAGCCGTGACTTGGGCCAAAGTGAAGCGCTGATATCGGCACACTCCTCCTCCATCTGTCCACGACTATGAGAAGTGGGAAAGATCCACTGCGGCCACAGACCAGACATCAATTACAGCAATTAAGACGTCTATAAAACAAGATGTGGGGAGTCTTATCTGCAAAGAGCCATTTTATATCACATATTGGTTTAATAGCAGCTGCCGAATGTCTCATGAGATTTAAAGTCGACGAGAAATCGGATTGTTTACTTTCTTAATGCACATTTCAGAACCACGATTCATCATGCATGCTATTCCAAAGAAAAAATCTCACATTATAGAAGTATAATGGTTAAACCTTTTGGTTAATGGTGTAAATTTAGCTCCTGTTTCTAGGTTTCTGTGCTCATGGCTGAAATGAGACATTTTGACATTGTCCAGCTTTCTGATCCCGGGTCAGATCTGTAATGGAACATGGCTGTAAGCTGATGAGATTCTCGGTGCATTACATGTGTTATTGACAGGGTCAGAGAGGAGGAATATCCTACAGCTCCAGCGCTCCTCAGTATCTTTCATTCATTTTATTTCCATTTCTTCTTGTCTTTTCTATCGTCTGTTCACATGCTCGTGTTCATTCTCCCTGCAGAGAAGCGGACGGATAAGTCGATGGTTTCGGGGGCCATCAGGCTGAAGATCAGCGTTGAGATGAAGGGAGAAGAGAAGGTGGCTCCTCCTCATGGGCAGTACACATGTTTACACGAGGTACGTCTGACAGCAGCAGCTCAAATACACTGCAGACACTGCATTCTTAATCAGAATTTTGTCTTGCTTTAAATATACAAATATCAACAAGTCTCACTACATATTGTTAGATTTTTTAAATGTAAGACAAATATTTCTATACATTTATTTTATTTTAAGAATGTTTAGATATTTTTTACTGTAAAATAAGTTCAAATGTAATAACATTAAAAAATGAAATATAAAAAAGTGAAAATAATTGGACTCTGAGTTGAAATATTTTGTAATTAAAATCCATATAAGGAATTTGTTAAGTGCCTCAAAATGCCTCATTTTTATATTTAATAAAAGTGATATTTAGATTTAGTCATGCTGTCACATATATCATATTATTGCATTAATTGTTATGAATTGTTATATTATATTATATTTAATCAAATATATTTTATATTCAGAAAAGTGATAATTAAATATAGTCATGTCATTACATATATTACTGCATTAATGCATATTATATTATATTATATTTAGTAAAATGTATTTTATATTTAATGAAAGTGATATTTAGATTTAGTCATGCTATGACATACAACATATTGCATTAATTGTTATGAATTGTTATATTATATTATATTTAATAAAATGTATTTTATATTTAATGAAAATGATATTTATATATAGTCATGTCATTGCATATATATTATATTACTGGATCTTATCGGCCACCATATCGGAAAGTTAAGGATCTGCCTAAACTCAACACATATTTGTGTTGCATTATGAATTGTGTTTCAAAATCCACCGACGTGTGAAATCAATCATGTGTGGCTGGAAGGGTTTGTGTTAGTCTGGCCCACGTCTCGCTGGTTCTGTACCACCGTCGGCTGCGCGGTGTTGTGGCATTTTTGTCGGTGTGATGACAGTAGGTTGGCGCCCCGAAATGTTGACCTTTCCAAGCTGGCTGTGCTGTTGATGTTCCTCGACATCCATTCCATATCAGTGCTGTTACAGTTCATGCACTCGAAATGCCCTGCACGCTTCCTGGCCCCTAAACGGCTTCCCGCTTTCTGTTGATTTCTGTGCAGAATCTCTTCCACTACCTGACGGAGTTGAAGAACAACGGAGTCGTGAAGATCCCGGGGGTCAAAGGTGACGATGCCTGGAAGGTTTACTTCGACGACGTGTCGCAGGAGATCGTGGATGAGTTTGCCATGCGCTTCGGTGTGGAGTCCATCTACCAGGCCATGACGTGAGTTTCTGATGTTTCATTTGCTTTTTAATAGAGATTGGGAGTCAGTCATTGAACAGAAAGCAGCCGATGGCTCACATACACCCTGCGTTCGCTTATTTAACGTCCTGCTGTTGTTAAAAGAATAGGCTTGGCGTATTTCACGACTGAGGCTGATTGTGCTTCAGCAGGAATTTATGAAAGCCTTGTTTTGTGTCGACGAGTCTGTCGATGACTTACGGTCATACATGCACATGATGGCTTTATAAATCACACTGTTTACTAGAAATGCTCAGGCTCCCAATGAAAACCTCTCAGCCTCAGCACACACTCTCTCTTTCTCTCTGTTGGCTGTTTGGAGCTGTAATTGATTTGGGCCCCTGCTCTGAGTGCCTTTACCCTCATAATTGCATCTGGAGCTCTTTCTCTCTGTTGGCTGTTTGGAGCTGTAATTGATTTGGGCCCCTGCTCTGAGGGCCTTTACCCTCATAATTGCATCTGGAGTTTATGTCCTCTCTCTCGCTCTGCTTTGCTGCTCAGAAAACATTTCTTATTATTATCAATGTTGAAAACAGTTGTGCCGCTTCATATTTTTGTGTAAACTGAGATACATTTTATTTTTCAGGATTTTTTGATGAAGAGAAAGTTCAAAAGAACAGCATTTATTTGAAATAGAAATATTATGTAACATTATAAATGTCTTTATCATCATTTTTGATCAATTTATAGCAAAGTATATTAAAAGTATTAATTTCTATAACTTCTTCACCCCCCCCCCCAAATAAAATAAAATAAAATAAAATAATAATAATAATAATATATATAT
>NW_015551080.1:363376-370219 GCF_001515605.1 Sinocyclocheilus anshuiensis | reverse complement strand
AAAGCTTATTTTAAAAAATTAATATTTAACATTTTAACAAATATTATGAATTATTTTTAAAAAAAAAAAAAAAAAAACTCTTACAGAATCCAAACTTTTGATTATTTATTTACCTCTCATGTTCAGACCACAGTTTGATATGGGCTGTGTTACGTTCTCCCCAATCTAGGGTTGGGGATACCGAACAAATCATTAACAATAAAGATAATTAAGCAACAATACCCGCCCCTCTCCTGTCCCAGCTCACACACAGAAACACAACGGAGCGAGAGTATATTCAATAATACGTTTTTAATTCACAAAGTAACATAACAAGAAGCGTGAATCTTCAGGAGGGGTCAAGGCCAAAATAACAAACAAAAGAAGAACTAACTAAAACATTAATTAGACAGTAACTTACCTAACAAATCAAAACCCAAACAAAATACAATACTCTCCCCTTACTCCCTAGCTGTCAATAAACAGGAGATAACAAGGGATCATAAAGTAAATGGCAACCTCCTCCCTACGGCTTCTGAAACAAACATAAATTAATAACACCGGCACAAAAGACTCTCACTTAGAATGACAGCAACCCGTCAGCCACCACAATACCACCGATGCGTTGATGACTGGGGCAGGAGACGGAGGGCAGTAACGGCAACGACCAACACTGCGGGACTCAACGCGCTGCTTTCCACACGCGCTCTCACCCTGCTCTGCTCGCGCTCAATGCATACAATGCTCGCGTCCGCTCGTACTCAGTACGCCCCACTAATGTTCAGGCTCAGCGCTCCCCAACGCTCAGGCTCAGTGCTCTTCCATTCTCCTCTTCCTTCTCAGCTTTTAACCACTCTCGCTCATCCACATAATCAGCTGCAGCTGCGTCCAATCAACACTGCGCAGGGGAAAATGGAAAAGAGAGAGAGAGAGAGAGAGAGAGAGAGAGAGAGAGAGAGAGACAGGAAATGGCACAATACACAGAACATCTCTGCACATTGAACAATCAGGATGAACAATAAAAGCACTTCTGTCCGGAGGACGTAACAGCTGCATTTTACAGGTCATGTGACCTCACAAAAAGGACAGATTTGAGCAGAAAATAAAAATTGATCTCTTTGGCTGTTGTAAGTAGCCTTAAAGTGTATCAGCTTTGACTGTTATTCCCCTCATGTTTCAGCAGAGCCTCTAAACGCTGACTACTCAGGTTTAGATGATTGAAATGCATAAAGTAGCTCTAACTTGACATTGTAATTTCATATTGCATACAAACAATATAACTTCACCCTGCTTTGCACACTTTAAACAGATTTTAAAGCAGGGGCCAGAATTTACTTTTTCGCCACTGCTGCCAACTGTGGGTGAATTCAGATAAATTACTGGCCGTAAAAATGCATTATTTTTGTATTATTCTTTCATTGAAAATATATTTTCAGCACTCATAACCATGAGATCATTTAGATGAGATCCTTTAGCTGTTGTTCACGTCTTAATGTCATTGCATCATAAGATGAGGTCGTAATTGCACTTTCTGTAAAAATGCACCTGACACGTGAGAACACTTGATTTTCTTCGTCATGTTTTTGTTTTGTTGGCTTAATGTGAGGAATATTGCACATATGCGTTCTGGAAAAACTAACTTTCGAAGGGTAAAAAAACTTTAGGCATCCTACAGTTTCCATTGCACATCATGACAAAATTTCTTTAGTAGACAGTATTTATTTACTTTACTTTCTTTACAGATTAGCTTGATATCAGTTCCGTGTAATATTGCAGATTCTAAGAAAGTTTCTGGCTAACTGGCAAAGACATTTTGGCACTTGGTGAGATCCTGCGTCTGAATATTTATTGTTGTTCCAGAGAGATGTCAGGGTTGATCTCTGACTCTTAAAGCATCCGCTGATTTGTTTTTCTGTTTTAGGATAATGGATATTGATTAATTCAATAAATGATAGTCTTCCAGCAATGAGCGTTTGGTACTCACCCGCTGAATCAGACTTATTTATACACTCTATACGGAAATCACACAGCACCAGTGATCCATACAGATCAAGTGTTCTGCTGTGATTATGTATGAGAAATTGTAATGAACCTACTAAAGTTGATGCAAACGGTTTTTGCATGTGCATCTGTTGCATATGCATGTGATCACATCTTTAAATCTGCTGGACGATGTGTGGAAATTATCCTCCTTCCTGAAGCTTCCAGTGGATGCTCACGTTTGTACCATGACCTTTCATCTGTCCTGTAATCATAAACAAAGTCATGTGACCCGTCCCTAATGTTATTAGAGATGCAGCCTGTATTTTGTACCATTCAGCATTTTTTATTGCTGAAGGGGGGATAATGATTTCAGGGTGAAATCTTCAGTCATCAGCTGGTTCACAGGTTTACAGAACATGAATCACAAATGAGCTCCAGCCTGTTGAGAGCTTCCTGGAAGGAGATGAAGATTAAAGATGAGTCTTCATTTCCTTTAAGAAAATCATTTTATTTTATTATTTTATTTTTATAAAATTAAATTTTATTTTAAAATGATATGGTTACATTTATGATATATCACTTATTACAGCAAGCTTTATTTATTTATTTATTTATTTTAAAGTAATTTATTATGTAAATTACTTTAAAATAAATTATGTAATTTATTATTATGTATTTATTATGCAAGTATCATTTATTACAACAGAACTCTGTTCTGAATTTGTTCCTTGTCTTTAGGAATGTGAATCATAAGGTTCAGATTCTGATTTACTCTTAATGATTCTGGTGCCTTAACCATTATATTATTCTTTTAGTACTTTTGAGAAGAAGAATTAGTCAAAAATACAAAACAAAAATAATAATGACTTAGACTAAATCTAGTTTGTTGTTGCATGCAACCAGTGGATGTGACACAATTGAGTGTTTTTGCATTATTTTGTCTTTTTCTTTTATTGCATTCGATTCCAACTGTAAACTGATAAAATATCGTTTCTTGTGCTCTGTCACTATAGATTTATAAGCTTCCCAGACGTTCAACAATCACCGTTTTCAACCATACTGAAAACACAGATCCTGTGAATTTCCCAGTGATCTCAGAAGTAACTCATTACCAGATGATATCACAGATATTGACGTTGCATGGGAATTTAAGACCTGTTTTGGAGGGAGGTGCACAGAGGTTAAAGAGGACATCAGATAGAGAGAGAAGACGAGTCAATACTTGCTGGCAAGTTTTATTTCTTTGATTTACAGCGGAGCTCTGTGGATCACTGGAGCAGCAAGACGAGGATTTTAAAAATGAGGAAAGAGCGAATGGTTATAGGCTGAATGGAAAGCAAGCTGTTACCAGGCAACAGCAAGTCAACACCCTCCATCAGATATCATTTATCCTGATTTAGCCATCAGCATCTTTCAATCATGTCTGAAACGGGAGGAGGGAATATGGAGAGAAGAATGGATAACTCTTCACCTTTACTTGGAGGCACAATAATTCTTCATTCCCCTGTGTGTCATGATGGCCCGTTTAGGCTCAGAGGTCACGCTATCAGAACTAATGAGGTCCAAATCAATGTCTGCAGGTACTAATGTACGGTCTCACTTCATTACGGCCAACAGTTTCTGCTCACAGACTTACTAGGAGTTTCAATTAGTAGCAAAAATTCAAGGAAAGTGAATGAGGAGGCTGTCAAAGTGTGGTTTCAGTCTGTGGGTTGGTTTATGTGGGCGTGGCTTTGATAAGTAGGTTTGTTTAAGTGGGTGTGGCTTCGAACTGTGGGTTTGTTTAAGTGGGCGTGGCTTCAAACTGTGGGTTGGCTTATGTTGGTGGGGCTTACATAATCACACCAGAACACTTGATCTGTATGGATCACTGGTGCTGTGTGATTTCTGTATAGAGTGTGTAAAAAAGTCTACAGCTAATCATTGAGGTTAGTTCCCCTGATTCAGTGGGTCAGTACCGAACGCTCATTGCTGGAGGTTGGTTTAAGTGGGTGTGGCTTCAAACTGTTGGGTGCTTAAGTGGGTGTGGCTTCAGTCAGTGGCTTGGTTTAAGTGGGTGTGGCTTCAAACTGTGGTTTGCTTAAGTGGGTGAGGCTTTAATCAGTGGGTTGTTTTTAAGTGGGTGTGGCTTCAAACCGTGGGTTGGCTTAAGTGGGCGTAGCTTCAGTCAATAGGTGCATTCGACTTCATGCGGCGCCGCGCAAACCGATCGGCGGCTGACTTGAAGCAGTGCATGCCGGTTAGAAATTTTGTCCGACTTGAACCGGCGCCGATGCTACGTCACTTTAACGTGTGGCATCAAAGTACCGCGATAGCATTTCGCGAGCAGCTGGCTGACTCAGCTGGCGCAGCTTTTTCAGAGTGACTGCAGGAGCGCTGATGACGACACAGCTGTTTCACGATTGGCCAAATTCACCACATGACAACAATGACGTGTGTTTCTAACATCTTCAAATCCAATACTGCTCATAAATCTGTGTTTTTAGAACATTAAAAGCTTTTTTACTGTAGTCGCAATGTTATATTGAGTCACGTTTATCATGAAAGCATATATACCCCCACTTTATTAGTATTTAAATAGTATATATTTACGTTGAACTTTATTCTTGAACAGATGGCGCTGTATTAAGCAGTATATAAAAAGTGTTTCTGTTGCTCATGAAAACATTTCTGAAACGTCTGTGTATTTGACAAATATTCCATTTAATTCACTTCATCTGTGACACCGCGCGAGCGTCACTAACGGGAGCAGAAAGTGTCCGGCTTGACGGCTCCGTTTTCACCTCCGCCCCGACTGCAAGCGGCTACTCTCGTTGACTGCCGTCTGTAGCAGTGCTTCAAGTCGAACGCACCTAGTGGCTTGGTTTAAGTGGGCATGGCTTCAATCAGTTGATTGTTTAAGTGGGTGTGGCTTCAATCATTGGGAATTATAGTGGTCTGTCACCAATAAACAATGCTATTTTAGTATTGTTCATATACTTTTATAGTTTTTATTTTGAAATAGCTTTTTGTGTATTTTATGTCATCTTTCATTTTAATTTTAGCTTAAGTTGTTTTTTATGTACTTCTATCATTTTTTTTTTACCAAATATTTGATATAGCTTTAATTTATTTTTATTTTAGTTTTAGTAATTGTAGTACTTATTTCAGCTAGTTGCTTTATTTTATTTTATTTTTCAAGTTTTTCAAATAATATTTATTTTTTATTTTATTTCAGCTTTATTTCAGCTACCAAAAATGATTTCAGAATTTTTTCCTTTATATATATCTTGACGGGAGCAGAAAGTGTCCGGCTTGACGGCTCCGTTTTCACCTCCGCCCCGACTGCAAGCGGCTACTCTCGTTGACTGCCGTCTGTAGCAGTGCTTCAAGTCGAACGCACCTAGTGGCTTGGTTTAAGTGGGCATGGCTTCAATCAGTTGATTGTTTAAGTGGGTGTGGCTTCAATCATTGGGAATTATAGTGGTCTGTCACCAATAAACAATGCTATTTTAGTATTGTTCATATACTTTTATAGTTTTTATTTTGAAATAGCTTTTTGTGTATTTTATGTCATCTTTCATTTTAATTTTAGCTTAAGTTGTTTTTTATGTACTTCTATCATTTTTTTTTTACCAAATATTTGATATAGCTTTAATTTATTTTTATTTTAGTTTTAGTAATTGTAGTACTTATTTCAGCTAGTTGCTTTATTTTATTTTTTTTTTCAAGTTTTTCAAATAATATTTATTTTTTATTTTATTTCAGCTTTATTTCAGCTACCAAAAATGATTTCAGCATTTTTTTCCTTTATATATATCTTGAACAAATGGTTTTGTGGTCTGTGTGCTGCTTAACATCCAGTTGAATCATTTGTCATTAGAGTCATTTGACAGTAATTCATTCCAGAATTTGTGTTTTTTTGCTGCTTTATTTAGCCAATGTAAATTATTTATATTCAGAACAAGAGGAGAAAGAGAAAAATGTGTTTATATGGACCATTTGTTTAAGTGTAACGTAAAAAACAAACAAATAGCACTGTATTATATGTAAGTGTGTGTGTGCAGTATACATGTGAGATGCTGTATTTCACTGTGTGTGTGTGTGTGTGTGTGTGTGTGTGTAAGCCCTGCAGGCCTGCTGCTATTTTTAGTCTATGTCTCTCTTGTTTCTTCTCCTATCTCTTTTTCTCTCTCATATCTTTCTTTAATGAATCTCCTCTAACAGTGGCTGACATTACTGGCCAACTTCCTGCATTGCCCTGCGGCTCGACACATGACAGATCTGTGTTGCACTGTCTGTTAATTTTGACAATATAAGATGGATCGTGCAGCTCATTTCATATGTGCATATCTCAAATAATTGTTTACTTGTGTGACACGTCCATAGTTTTTCCATATGATAAGGATGCTACAATGCCCTGGTAAAATGTTCAAAAAATGTAATTTTCAGTTTGTGCTTTGCAAAGTCATGTTCCTTATCAGTATTTTCAGTTATAATATTTCTGCGCAGTACAAAAGCTGTCTATGGGGCATTTAGGAAATGTATTCGGTTTCTATTCTCTTTTTGTTGTTGTTTTAATGTTGTTTAGGGGAAGTAAAATTACAGGAATCTGATATGAAATATACATTGTTATGGGTGTTCAACCACACATCAGTGTGTTTATGACTGAATCTAACATCTGTTTCTCTCTCTCTTTCAGGCATTTTTCGTGTCTCTCGTCCAAGTACATGTGTCCCGGCGTTCCCGCGGTGATGAGTAACCTGCTTGCCAACATCAATGCCTACTTCGCTCACACAACAACGGCAAACACTAACATCTCGGCCTCCGACCGATTCGCAGCATCCAACTTTGGGGTTTGTCAGTCTCACTGCTGATGGATGGATGGATGGATGGATGGAT
>NW_015551080.1:351307-358282 GCF_001515605.1 Sinocyclocheilus anshuiensis | reverse complement strand
GATGGATGGATGGATGGATGGATGGATGGATAGATAGATAGATAGATAGATAGATAGATAGATAGATAGATAGATTGATTGATGAATAGATAAATGGATAGACGGACAGATATACAGATGGATTGATTGAGAGATGGATAGATAAATGTGTAGACAACGAGATAAACAGATGGTCGATGCATGGATTGATTGATAAATAGATAGCTGGATGGACAGATGTATGCTTTCATGAAACCATAGATGATTTTTTGATTAGATGGACTGATTATTGAATGAATGGATGCATGGATGGCTGATTGCATGAATGATAAGAGGCATTTATTATTAAATGAATTGATGAAAGCATTGAAGAACAAGCTGATGGATGAATGAACAGAATGATGAATGCATGATTGCATGAGAGAATGAATGGATGATATATAAATGATTTCATTTCATTTACTGATCTGTTTTTGTGACTTTGTTTCTTTTGTAGAGAGAGAAGTTCGTCAAACTCTTGGATCAGCTTCACAACTCTCTGAGGATCGACCTCTCCAAGTATCGGGTGAGTTAAAGCAGCAGAACGGCACAGCACACGTATGATCCGCCGCTCCAGATTGATTTTCTCTTTCAGAGATATCAGAAAGAAAAACACTCATCTATTATTCATCGCCATAGAGATAATTTAACCTCTCCATCACTTTTAGTGATCCCCTACCTTAATTTACAATGACATTCAAATGCTTTACAAGCTCTTCACAGAACAGAAGGTCTATTTATTCACACGATTTGAGAAAGATTGTTCTCGACTCGCACTGCCCTTCTTGCTTTTATACTAATTGCAATGTTTGTCTAAATGCGTAACGAGAGAAACACCTCTCAGCCAGACAGAAGTTTCTTCTGGAAGGACGCTTTTGCAGTCAGATCGTGTATGACTCTCTCGAAGACATGTGGTCTGTCTATATCTCAGAGTGAGAGCTGGAAAGCATTGACAGGGTGCTCACACACACACACACACACACACACACACTCGACTGGCAGGCATCCAGTGAATTCAGTGGCTGTTACCTGCTCCTATACAGCCGTCAGCTTCCAGGCAACACGTCCTGACAGTAATACACTCCGGATCTGCTGAGCTCTGTGGATTTGACTGTAATGAAATTCTGAAGCAAAGTGAGTCTGGTTTCTCGTACAGCTCGTGTGGATTTGGCCAAGGCAGGTTTTGTTCTTCCAGGGCACTTTAACGCCTCTGCTTTATTAGATAAATTTCCACCACTTGCGGCTGTGTTGTCTGTGTTCAATAAACCTCAGGCAGATTCATCTCCTCACCACTTGTACAGGATTATACGTTTCTCCAGACGCCTTGAAATCACACAGAACTCCGGAAAACACTAGACGCTTTCTGCTCAATCTGGCCCCGTTCCACATGCTTTCAAAACAACAACTCTATCATAGCCAAAAATTGATTGCACAGAACTGCCTAAACTTGAAGTGCAACAGTTTATTTTATCCATCTGTCTGAAATCAAACAAGTTTATTTACAAATATCATACACTACCATCCCAAAATTTTGAGGTCTTTAAGATTTTTTAAGTTTTAGAAGTCTCTTCTGCTTAACAAGGCTGCATTTATTTGCTCAAAAATACAGTAAAAAATGTGAAATATTTTTACAATTTAAAATAACTGTTTCTATTTGAATATATAGTAAAATGTATTTTTTTCTGTGATGCAAACCAGAATTTTCAGTATCAATACTCCAGTCTTCAGTGTCACACGATCCTTCAGAAATCATTTTAATTTTAGTTAAGGTTTTTATTTTTTATTTTTTAACATTTTTTTTTCATGCAATAACTAAAAAAAAATTATTCCTGTGATGCAAAGCAGAATTTTCAGTATCAATACTCCAGTCTTCAGTGTCACACGATCCTTCAGAAATCATTTTAATTTTAGTTAAGGTTTTTATTTTTTTATTTTTTTATTTTTTTTTTCATGCAATAACTAAAAAAATCAATAATAATGTTTTAAATTTTAGTTTCAGTTTTAGTTGACTATAACAACCCTAGTAGACAACACAGTAAATCTTGTGTAGATCTTTAGATGTTCTGAAGGTTCCTTATCTAAACTCTCTCCTGTGAATCCAACCCACTGCTGACACTCACAGTTTAATGATTTCTTACCTGAGCAATCTGTTACCGGCACATCGACCTGCCTGAGGCCCAATCATATGTTCATATCTCTTTGCTTTTCTGACATTTCACATCACTCAAGAGCTTCTGCACGCTTATTCGTCACCTCAAACGGCCATAGAGACTTTCAGAGTGAAGCAAAGTGTTATTTTAGTGATGTTATATGAAGTCTTTACTGGCACGCTTGATTTCAGACACCTCAGGGCTCTTTCACACTAGAGCGTTTGAAGCAGACCAGAGTCTGTTTGAGTTCAGTTCGTTGGTGGACACTTCATGTAAACTCAAGCCGTTTATTATTATGAAAATATTCTGTCCTTATTTGCACAGTAAAGCTGTGTTGGTGGCATAGAATTTGCATCTCTGCATTCTCCCAATCATATTTATAATATAATGCATTTCTTAAAGATGCTTGTATATGAATAAACTGCCTGCTGATTGAAGCTTGCATTCATTGCATATTTTGCAATGCAAGACAAATGCAATTGCTGTGCTGTGCATGTAAAGTTTTGACAGTGATTCCAAAGAGACAAATGTACTGCAAAAAATAAATAAATAAATTTAGTATTTTTATTTTTATTTATAATTGTTTTTCGTCTTGTTTTCCAGTAAATCTCACTAAATGTTTTTAAATTTGTTCTTAAACCTAAAGAAAAACAATTTGCCAATAAGGTGTAAAAATAGTTATTTAATGAAACGTAAAAAACTGCTTCCAAAATCACTGATCAAAAATGCATTAAAAATGGTAATAATGTGAAATATTATTACATTTTAAAAGACATGTTTTCTATTTGAATATATTTTAAAATACAGTATTCCTGTGATTCAAAGCTACATTTTTAGCAGTTATTACTCCAGTCTTCAGTGTCACATTAATTAATAAGTAGCCTGCAGGTCCAACAAGACAAAAGTAAGTAAACAGACAAACAAATAAATAAGTAAAATAAATAAATCCGTTTCTTTGTGTGTCTTGTTTCTAGTAAACCTCACTAAATGTTTAAATTTTCTGCTTAAATGTAGAAAAAACAATTTGCCAATAGGCTGTAAAAATCTTGCTTTAATATATATATATATATATGTTTTAATTGATCTTGTTTTAAGGATGTTATTAAAGGAAAACAGGACTCAGGGAGGTACAAACCCAAAAATACTGTGTGAAGTGACCTGCGGCAGCAGAGGGAGGGATGTGGAATCAAAGCGAGTGTGAAAACAGCCTAAATTGATTTGCACGAGTCTCTGTTTTTGGTGGCTGTTGTTGACAAACAGCTCCAGCACTCCATTACTCGCTCTGAATAATTAGAGAGCTGCGGTGAAACACCAGCCAAGAATTAAAGCAGCGTCTGTAAATCTGGCATCGATAAAAGTGCCGTAAGCGTCTCTCAGACTGCAGGAGTCTCTCCTCACTTTTACAAAACTATTACATAACCATCCCGACACAAAACTCAGTGACACTTTCTAACCTGTTTCTCTGAGCGCGTCTTTTGCACACATGCACACGTATGCAGCGTCCACACATGCATGCTATTCCTCTCATTCTCACCCTGTAAATATACTGTGTACCTTCATGCTAGAACAAGCAGGCTGATAGCTTTACAGCCCAACAACACATTTTCTCTGTCTGTTGCTGGTTTGGCTCGGGCTGCTAAATCATGATATATTTTGTCATTGGTGCTCATGATGATGGAACATGTTTCTGTTATTAATATTGCTGCATAGTGCATGCTACATAATGCTGCAGGGTGAATGAAGATGACTCATGGTGACATGTTTTTATCCATTCATCTCTGCCAAACCTCCTCAACCAGAGTAAAAGGCCATTTGAAATATTAGCAGGTGAAACACCCACCATATAGATATGTTTCTTATAATATTTCAGAGGAAATTTCAGACTTCCTCAAATGCAAATTGATCTTATGTTGATTATAAATATAATTGACTTGATAACACTTTACTTAAAGCCTTTACATATAATGCATTATAAAAGTAGTTTTAAAGTATTAATAATGCCATGTAATGCATCTTATAATGCATTGTATGATCTCTTGAATAATTGTAATCAGTTATAATACATTATAATCATGCATTATATTAATGCACATTGATGTATTATTTTATTATAACAATACATATAAATACTTTTCTTCTGTTAAATATATATGCACAACTAATTTCAACTAATTTTTTAAAATCTTGTCTAGTTGAGTCATGTATAACTTAAAAATATTAAGTTGAAATTGGTTAATTATATTGATGAATTAAAGTCATGGAAAATCAGAAGTTGCCATAACTTATTGATTCTATATTTTTTAGACTTATTGATCTTTGTGTAATTTAGAAAGTACAAGCTACATATTTTGTAGGTTATTCAAACTTTTTTCCTGTTATGCCAACATACAGGCCTATCTATTCCATCCTACTGAGCTAATGTGCGGTTTCCATCTGTCTCATTCTGTGTTTTTCTGTCAATATGGGGTGCTGTGTGTACATTAATGAGGAAAAAAAATTAACTTAAATGATTTTAGCAAATGGCTGCAATATAACAAAGAGTGAAAAATTTAAGGGGGTCTGAATACTTTCCGTACCCACTGTATATTCATCAAATCCATAGACAACTCTATAATCTTAATCTATTTATCTTCTTTGTCAGATCAGCTCTGCAAATGACAGAGAAATGGAGAGATGATCTGACGTTAATTCTGTTTGCAGGATAACTTCCCTGCTGGAAATCCAGAGAGACTCCAAGACTTGAAATCAACCGTCGACCTGCTGACAAGCATCACCTTCTTCAGGATGAAGGTACGACACTTTCACACACACACACACACACACACACACAATTATGTTGGCTTTTAAACTAGAATTAAAGCAGCGTGACTCAGCACTGTGACTCACACACAATAAAAACCCCTCATGCATCTCATGAAGGAGAATTCTTTCAGTTAAAATATGAATGATTTTCTTTTTTTGTGACATTCATTGGCAGTCAGAACATTATAGTAGTTGTTATTCAGTGTGAAGGACTTTCCTGGTTCCACAATAATTTCCTGCATTAAATAGTCAAGTATATTCAGCAAAAATAAAAAAGAAAGAAAGAAAAAAAGTCCTAATATAAAACTCCTTTGAAAGAAAATAATCCTCCTCCTGGAAAATAAGAAATTCTTTAATGCATAGAGAAAATTTAAAATGTTATTTATTTATTTTCATTTTATTTAGTATTATTTTCATGACAATTAAGCACATTTCCCCCCAAGTTCTCATTACTGTAATACATTCATGGAAATCATCAGTGTCAGTTTTTTCAATACAAATTCATTTAAAAAAATTATAATGACGTATAAATGCTTTACAATTGTAATAATATAGCATCATTATTTTTTTCTAAATTACAGCAATTCCATTTTTACATTATGTATTATAGTAAGGTAATAAAGCAATTCTATTGTGCTTAATTGTCATGAAAATAATGTCACAATGAATATAATCTCTGAATATCCATTTGATTTTCTTTATGCTTATATAATTTGGGGTGAAATATGACCCTGGTGAGTTCTTGACTAGTTTTGTGTAATTGAGCCTGGTTGTGAAATTCTGCTATATTTGACTCCTTCATTGGAGTTCTGATAGAGATCTGCTGTTGATTGTCTCGGGTGTTAATCACAGCTTTCCTGATAAGAGACCTGCATTGAGAGACTTCAGATGTGTTTCACTTCAGCGAGCACCAATAAAGTGAATATATTTTCTGATTGTTCATCAGCCGTGAAAATATAAAGCTGCACTGCTTTACAGTCAGTAATGAAATATTTTTCACCAGTGCTGCTGGGTTTCAATGATTTCTCATTTGTTTGCATGAAATAAAAAAATCTTTTGGCTCTTGAAATATGCACTTGAGTCAAATTTATTTGAGCACAATAACAAGAACCGCTAGTTCTGGGGGTCTCATGGCAATATAACTGTCTTTGACATATAGCTCAGCTCTGTGGGAGAGAATACGGCCTTTTTTGAGAAGTCATAAAGAATACGCTGATTTCTCACTGTTGGGGAGCCGGGAAATATATTCAGAGCAAATGTGCTGTAAAACCACACTACTCTTGAGTTGTAGGTTGCTGTAGGGTACAGCATTTATATATTTATACTATATATTACAGCAATATTCCAGACGTTTTGTCTTTGTAGACGTCCTCTAGATGAGATCGCAGCTGCGATTGGCCCCTGCTGTTAATTCACTGAGCTTGATTTTAATATATGACTGACTGTTGTAATCGCAGGTCAATATGAGTTGTAAAAAGCCTTCATATCCACTACAGAGAATAAACAGTGATTGATTTTTCCTCCCAGGCTATTACAGTTCATTTGCACAGTTTTGTCAGATTTAGTCCATGCTTAGAAACATAGACATTGACAGCCATTGGCCACAAACATACTGTATGCAATTATGCAAACACAGACAGATATTTGAAGTTTTCTGTGCCATTAACTCGCTTATTTTATTATTAGCTCATAACCTATAAACTGTGCACTTGCATTGCATTATGACTTGAATGTAATGACCTTAATCAAGCTTACGTAGCGAGAAGCGTTTGTGTATTTGTGTTGAATGTGTTTTGGACTTTGATGCAGATTGGGAATGTTTTATGCAGAACTGTATGTAGGTCAATGATCATGCAACTTTTTCAGTTGGTCTGAATCACTGGATATATTTTAAACTACATTAAAAATGCAGTTCTTAAAAACAAGGACTGTAGTGAAGCAGCTTGTATTATTAATATTTAAGAAAATGTTACACATATATTTATGAAAATATAGTTAAATATTT
>NW_015551080.1:339033-351135 GCF_001515605.1 Sinocyclocheilus anshuiensis | reverse complement strand
TATATAATTAATTATTAATTATAGATCATTTTGTAATATATAAATATTGATTTCATGGAAAAATACCATTTTATAAAAATACCACATATATATTATTATTATTATTATTATTATTATTATTATTATTTATTTTAATCCATCATAAATAGAAATATATTGTATTCCTAAGGACTTGGCTTGTATTTTACACTTGATTTTTATAAGAATCACCCTTGTGATCATCTCCTGATCATTTTTGTTTGTCATTGACCCACATCCAGATTTGATGGGCTGTGAACTACTAGAATTAAGTCGTGTAGAGTAGACTGAGGCATGAGATATGATGTAACACACACACACACACAGGGCTGTCAGTTCATTAGCTGGGCCTTGCATCCTATAAAAAGCACTTCGTCATTTTAATGACTGACAGTTAGAGTGGCCTGAGCAGGCAAATCAGTGAAGCGCAGCTAAAGAGGCAGAGGAAGCTCCGCCCACTGAGAAAGCACTGCCAGGCACAGAATAAAACTCTAACTGTCACAATGCATTATGGGTAATGGAAGAGCGCCCATGCCAGGGCGATGTTTATTACTGCCCTTAGCGCCCGCGTTCAGAAACACCAACACGGCACGCGCGGAGGAATGGGACACATTAGCCGTTACATAAGGCAAAAAGAAACACATACTAATCTGTACATTCTCGTGTTATTCATTTACATACTCTGAGTGAGTGTTTTTAATGTCTTCTTCTGTGCAAGGAAAGAAATAAGTCCACAATATACTGGAAAAATTGAGAAAAAAAGGTGTTTGTCATCTCTAATCAGTATAAGTATAGAATTTTAACTCATCCAGAAGCGATTATGCTGCAGACATGAAGGTATGCTGGTACTTTATTAGGTGATCAGACTTATGCAAGTGATTGTGATTGTGGACAACAAAACACGACTAAAAAACTGAACATCACTGAATATTTTGACTTGAACCAGTATGCAACACCCTCGTAACCACATAGTTACTATGTATGTGGTTGCTAGTTAGCCAAGTCTTTTTGGATTCAAATTAGACCAATCTACTTTTTTTGTAACTGACTTTAATATGTTATGACCAGTCTTGAAGAAAAATGACTAGTCATAAGCAGTTTATTCAACTGACCCCAGGGTCATTGTTAGGGTGCTGATATGCAGTTGCTACAGAGTTCTGGGTGGTTGCTAAGGTGTTTTATGTAGTTGTTAAGGTGTTGTGTGGTTTCTAGTGTGTTAATAATGGTGTGTTCAAGTGGGAAAATGAACAGTATCATAATTACGAGTGTGTATATATATTAGTTTTTTCACAATAACAACATTTGTACAACAAATACAATAAAACTAGATAAGTTACACATACAAAATTTGTGTATATATGTAGCTTCTTCAGAGATAATATTAAAAAAACAGCAAAACACAGCTAATGTGCATTCTTTATTCATCATTTTATAGAAGTGGTGTTAAAATATTGCTTTTCAATAGGTTTATCACCAGTTTTCTCCAACCAAAGTGATATTAACACATCGGACATCGTAATTATGACTTCCCAACTCGTAAACACAAACTTCCCAGGATGACTTGAACACACCATAATAGTTCAAAACACCTTAGCAACTTCATCGCTATGGCGTCAACCACCCAGAGCATAGCAACACTGAAAACTTTTCAGAAAGCCATAGAAACTACAAACTACACACAACACCTTAAAAACTGCATATATCCTGGCTTACTGATTGTGTTTTGTGTGATGAACCGTCGTGTGTGTGTGAGTGTGTGTTATTGGACTAACTGTGAGTGTGTTTTTGTGCTGTAGGTGCAGGAGCTGCAGAATCCTCCCAGAGCCAGTATGGTGGTTAAGGACTGTGTGAAGGCCTGTCTGGACTCCACCTACAAATACATATTTGACAACTGCCATGAGCTCTACAACCAACTGCTGGACCAGGTAAGAGCGGAGACTAACCAGCAGGGTTAAGAAAGACTCTAAGATCAGTACGACCACAAACATACTCAAATGCATGAATGCAGACTATGTTTCCACAAGGGATGCAATAGCAGGCAAACGGTGTTCTTCTACGGTTAGTTTTCTCTTTCAGGGCAAATACTGTCATGGTGGACCAGTTGTTGGTTAAAGTTAAAGTGTTCAGGGCTCAGTGCGAAGATTAATGTTAGTGTTAGTATTAGTGTTGAGGATGTGCTGGCCTGGTTGGACCAGTGGTTCCGTTTTTTTTTTTATTTGCCCTACCAAAATTTTCAATGGCCCTATCACAAAAATAATAAAAAAAATAATAATTTAACATTTTGATATGTGTGTATATATATATATATATGTAATCAATAAAATCAACAGTTGTTGTTTGAAGTTAGTTGAAGTGTTCAAAGCTCAATGCTAAGGATGTTTTCTACTGACTTAGTTAGGCCAGTGGTTCAGTTCAGTTTTTCACTGGCCCTGTCACTAACTAACTTACTAACTAACTAACTAAATAAGACCTAATTAAGACCTAATGCATGGATCCAATATAATGATATGTATCCGGTTTCTTTTCCAATTGTTTATGTTCACTTAAGACATTAACAACCGTGTTTTTGAGCATTTTGATATAATCTTGCCTGTGTTTGTCCATTTAGGAGCAAGAAGAAACACAATATAGAGCTCAATTCAGTATTTGCACGCTTGAGATGCAGCTTTCTGTGCATGAATTGAGTTCTCATTCGTGTCGTCTTATCGCTTGAATATTTAAATTGTCAAAACACATGCAACTGATAAACTTCGTCCAGTGACAAATGTTTTGTCATGTTTAGCGCCGACCTGAATAATAACAAATGTGGTTTTAACAGCAGAGGTTTGAAGGAAACCCAGTCTGCCTTGAGTATTGAGTTTTGTTAAATATGTACTGGATGGCACGCTTGCAATGCGTTTTCCAAGCAATGACATCTGTGAAAAGAGAGTGTGCAGAATGAGAGAAGGGTGTTTCCTTGCTGGAAGAGAGCGTCTCTCTCTTCTCACCCCGGTTGTAAAGTACATGCAGTGTTATGACACTATTTATTTCTGATGCTGTTGCTGTGTATGTGTGTGTGTGTGTGTGTGTGTGTGTGTGTGTGTATTGTCGCTTCGATCTGATCTCTCCAGTCAGACATGACAGCAGAATTTCTCATGGTCCATTCGCACAACACACACACTAACACAGTGGCTTTCGTGCGTTCACACACAACATGATCTGAAGCGCTGACCCCAGAATCCTCCGTCACAGTGTCACGCTTGCCGAAAGTGTCATAAAACTCTCTAGCTGTGGTGTTTTCCCTCCCTGAAACTGTCAGTATTTCATTGATTTTTAAGGTTTATAGAGGGATAGTTCACAAAAATGAGTCTGTCATCCTTTACTCACCCTCATGCTGTCCCAAACGCGTCTACTTTCCTCTGTGAAACACAAAAGGAGATTTTTGGCAGAATGTTCATGCTGTTCTTTACTGCATCTTGACCAGGGCTTTCCAACCTCCACCAGCATAGAAAATCACAAAAGTTCATATGATTCACGTGATACAGTATATTCCACGTTTTCTCTTGTATTAATCTTACATTTTTTTTTATATTATTCACTTCGTTCTCACCATGCTGCTGACATGGTGTCAAAAAAATAATAATAATATGTCCAAACGTACGAGTGAGATTTAAGCTCATTTAAGCACATTTTTTCTATTACCGTAATGTGTTCAGATATTTTATTTATGTGCTCTGTGACCTGGTGAAAAAGACGATACTATGCGGTGTTATATGTTTATATGCTATTATAGTATTTATTATTATTTATAAATATAGATTTTATTTGTATAGTTTCAGATTTCAATTTATTTTAGTTCAAGTTTTAGTCATTTTTAGTGCTTTTGTCATTTTTATTAGTATTTCATTTTTTTTTAATTTAGCTTTAATTTATTTTTATTTCAGTTTTAATTTTAGTAATTTTATACTGTTGTAGTATTCATTAATATTTATTAATATATATTTTTTAGTTTTTTATATTTTCATGTTTTAATGTAAGTTTTAGTCATTTTGTTATGTGCATTTGTCATTATTATTAGTTTTTCATTTTCAATTTATCTTTAATTTTTTATTTATTATTATATTATGTTTGATTTTTATTAATATAACTTTTTTATATTTTCAGTTTTCATTTTAACTTTAGTTTTTTAGTAATTTTGCTGTGCTTTTGTCATTTTTATTAGTTTTTCACTTTTTAAACATTTAAATTTAGCTTTAATTTAGTTTTATTTCAGTTTTAGTAATTTTAGTAGTTCAGCTTATTTTATTTCAGTTAGTTGGCAAAATTTGTAATTTTTGTTTGTTTTTTCTAGTATTTATATATATTTTTTACTTCAGCTTTATTGGAATTAACAAAAACTATTTTTAATAGTTAGTTTTAATAACATTGATCCTGTCCCGCAGAAATCCTCATGTTTCTGTGTTTATACTGTACGTTTATTGAGCTCTGCAGAGCAGGACTGTCAGCATCACTTCAGTCTATAAGACAGACGCTCGTCCACAGCCACTGAACTCAAACGTGTAGCTCATGCGCGAGCAGACAGCAGTAGCGCCCAAAGAACGTTCATCAGCCCTAAACAACAGTGCAGATTCCCCAAACACAACGCAGCTAAAATTACCAGAGTTTAACTCTCACTAGTGGAGCGGTTTTATTTTAGTGGCTTTTGGAGCAGAACTGACCCATCTTCTTCTGTAAATGAGGCAAAGGCCCCATGGAGAGGAAAACAGGGTTTTATTTGGTGCACATGGAATGTTCCTCCTCTGGATGTCTTATATATAAAATATAGCAGCATCAGGTGGGTTGGTATGTTATATAATCATGTCAAAAAGCTCTTAAGACACGTGCGCGGGAAACAACCAAATCCTGTTAGTGTGATGTGAGTGAAGGAGATCCGTGGAAACATGAGGACTGGAAAAGAACAAAGATGCATGGTTGGTGGAAATAAGATGAGACGCAGTGAGTCAGAACAACTGGCAGAAAATTTACAGAGATAAAGAGATTAAAAAACTGACAGAAAATACTTCAGTGAATTTCACAAAACCAGTCAAGGACATGTACGGGTCATATTTCATCTTCCAAAAAAAGAATGTATAAATCTCACACACTACTCCAACTTACATCATCGGAAAACGTTATTTGCAAAATGTTTTATTTTATGTGTGTTATAAGTGTTTTAAGGAAGGACGATTGACCGAAATGTTGCAAATAAAATTTTGTTTTTAGTTTGCGTAGTGTGCAGGATTAATACCGATTAAAAATGAATATGGATTCATAATTTGGGTGTGTGAGTCACTATATTTTCAGTTTGAACTTAATATTATTAAAAATAATTTGATTTTGCGTAAAGAAATTAATCCTATTTTATAATTTTTATGACAAGTATGACATTAAATTCATAATTATAGTAATATATAATAATTAATTATTAAATAATGTTATAATGATGACTTTTAATAATTATATATTATTTAGTCATATTTTTGTACCACTTTAATGCTGATTTATATATATATTTTTAAATACTTTATTACAGTCATATAGTGTTTTCAGACATTATATTTTCTTTTTGACCTTCCAACAAAAAAGGGCCTTAACTTGCAAAAAACGTGCAAAATCTAATTTATTTATTTATCCCCATAAATGAATAAATTCGATTTTGCATAAAAAATTTAAGGCTATTTTTTATTATTTTCTTGACAAATTTTCACATTTTTATTGTTCCTAAGTATGAAATTTAATTCATAATTATAATAATAATAATATATAATAATTCATAATTAAGTAATATTAAATAATGTTGTAATGATGAAATTGTCAATAATTATATATTGTCATATTTGTTATAACACTTTAATGCTGATATAAAGTAAAAATCTGGATGCATTACAGTAATGAGAACGTGCTTAATTGTCATGAATCTAATGTCACAATACAATAAATAAATAAATACAAAAGGTTAATGGGATTAAAATAGGCATCTTTCTTTATGCAAAATATTATTTCTTTTTTGTTTTTGTATTGGATGAATTTGGATGAAATATAGTCTGTTGTTCTCAAGAGATTCAGCTATTTATGCTAAACCACTTTATGATCTATAAATAAATAAACTGCACATATTGCAGAAGAAGCAATTAGCAGAGCGGGTAGCTGTGATTTACACGATTCACGTTAAACTCACACCTGAAAGAGCATCACCAGAAACATGCAATAATGCGAAGCCCTCAAAGCACCCTTTAATTAGAGTTAAGAGTTAATTATAGTCATATGCAGAGGACCGGCATGTGTTTTAGATGATTAGAGATATATTTTTACATCTAAATACCATGAGCTTCAAGGAACGTTCATCAGAAACATACCCAACACACAAATTCATGTTTTTAATGCTAAAATGCAGATTATCTTTTAGTAGAGGTGTAAATGTAAACGTTTTTGAGAAAAAGACCCTGATAATCTCAGGTGTCTCCTTTAGAGTTTCAAAAGAAACCTCAGCAGTGTCTCAAACTGTGCTCAGATGTTGTCAAGTATTGTAAAACGCTGTTTCATGTTGGCTTTTAGTCTCATGAGCAATAAAAAAGCAAGCTAAAATAAGGCTTGAGGTGAGATCTGCGTGAAGATCTTCAGAGCTCAGAATGAAATGACTTCAGACCTGCTGCAGGGCCTCATTTCACCACAGACAATCACCAAACATGATACTGTTGAGGGCAGAAAATAACCACAGAAAAGACAGAGAGCGTTTGGAGTGGCCCATCTTCATCCAGAGGGGAGGATGAGGACGGAAGTGTCCATTGTGTTTCAGTGGAGGGTGAATCTGACAGGAGGATCAGCACACAGAACATCATGCTATCTCCATGTATGTCATCACACTGATTTGTGTCAAGGTGGATTCAATTTTGCATAAAAGCATCTTCCAAATGCATGAATATAAATGTAATGTAATGGATTAGTTTCTTGTAGCTGTCCAACATCAAACACTTTTTGCAACTGGATAAATTAGAAAGGCATTATATCATAATTTTTTACGATTCTTTTTTCCATTTCTTTACAGTTTTTTTTTCTATTCCAAAGACAGACATTTGACTTTTGTAATCAATAACATATAATAATTTGTTCTGAAATGGCTTTCTTTTGCAGTTAATGTCACTTCAGCCAATTAATGTAAATTAGTAAAATTCTAGTAAAATCATGTTCCTACCTACATAATTGAATGTTAATGTTAATGTTAATGTTAATGTTAATGTTAATGAAAGAACATGCATTGATTAAAAATACACAAGAAGACAAGGAAAGGAAATAGAACAGTAAAACAATATGATACAAACCCTTTCTCATTTAATCCATTCTAACTTCAGTCCGTGCATCTTGTTTTCAAGTTGACAGAACTAATTTATAGATACAATTGAGAAAATTATCTGTATCTAATTTTTTATTCAAAATACACAACCTACAGACACACATGCACGCTTAATAAGGATAAAATATTTATCTTTCCAAAATCCTCTTCTTATGCACTGGAACAATCAGTTCTCTTGTACCATCTTATGCACACACACACACACGCGCCCTGAGGAAAATCCATCCCTCATTTAATCTCACCTTTGCAGCTAAGTGGAGTGACTCAGCTGCATGAGAAATAGTCTTTGTGTGAAGACTGTGTGTGTGTGTGTGTGTGTGTGTGTGTATGTGTTGTCCTTTGTCTTGTGGTGATGACCTCACTCTTGTCTCAGTGTGATGACAAGCAGATGTGGGCACTCTTTCTTGTCATTGTTGCCGTGAACTTGCATTAGAGATGTAACATACACACACAAACACACACACAGTCACAGAGTAAATAAAGCAAGATCAATGTAAAGTTAAATGATCCACACAGATGTTCAGGAGGAATTAATTTAATAACTAGATGCTTATATTTTCTGAAGAACTTGTGATTTGTGTTTACTTGTGCAAAACCTGGTGTTGTAGTTTTAGGATGTTGTGGATCATTGCCAGGGTGTTTCTATGTATCTCCCAAGGCATTCAGGGCAATGCAATGTGGTTGCTAGGAGTTTCTATGCAGTTACTAGGGTGTTGCTATGTGGTTGCTGTCACTTGTGTTTTAGCACTATATATGTTACTCCTCATCATTCATATATAATGTAACGAATCCTGCTGTTCCACATTCATAACAGGAATCAAGGACAGGTGTTTCTCTCATTCTACAGATGCAGCAGTAGAGGAATGTGAGTTGGTGTTGTGCTCTTGCTCTGACTCTAATCTAATTCAGCACATATTACTCAACGCCCTCAAGGAGCTGCTTTTTCCTTCAGTAAAACTGTGTTTCGCACGCCACATACAGACTCATATACACAACACAGACGTCAGCATGAAAGGCTCTTTTATGAGTCACTTATTAGGCTCCAACAGAGCTTATATGTGCATGTGTGTTCAGTGTATTACTGCTGGACTTACTGTAAATGTAGACTTGTACACACATACAGGTCTTAGTGTTCAACTGTGTGGTGTGTGGCGGGACGACCAAACGACAGACACAGTGGGTGTGGCGTCAGGCCTCGGAGAGGCTTTTATTAACAGAAAATAAACAAAGTGTCCAGAAAAAAGGGAATCAAGTGTCCAAAATAAACAGGGGATCTGGTGTCCTCGTCGTGCTGTGGGGTTCGTGAAGGGAAGGGCAGTGGTCAGGAAGGAAGGGTCCAGGTAAGGGGCGGAGTCCGGCGGCCGCACGCGCTCCCCTCTCCAGTCTGGGGCGCGAGGGGCGGCGGCTTCTTCCAGCGGCTGCATCCTTCTCATTTCCCACGGCGCTTGAAGGGACTAGACGGCCCGGCATCCTGGCCCGACAGCCGTGTAACGGGTGCGGTTCTCGTCCGAACCGCGGGTCCGGCAGCTCACGACTCTGGCGGCACGGGAGTCCCTCTACGCACCCTTCCTGGACCCATGAGGACACCAGCGTGCATGCACGGGGAAGAGACCGGTCTCCCGAGGAGAGGTGCGTTCAGCATTTAAACAGTGGCGGTGATGAGGCTCCATTCGGTTCAGGTGTGCCCCATCACACGCCGCCAGCCCTGGCTATTTCAGCGCCCCTCCTCTCTCACGCACCCAATCCTGTCGGGAACCTGGCGAAGGGCGGTGATTAAGGGACGGGGTGATGCTGATAATTAGGGGGAGGCAGCCGACTCGTCACAGGTGCTTAAGACAAGACAACTGAATAATAAAACACTCGCTGCTGTGGCCTTACAGGAAGCAACCATGCTTGAGAGAAAGGGAGAAAAATCCTTTCTATTGTACAAAAACATTTCAATAATTTTTTTCTTGTGTGTACCACAGGACGTAATTTGGCATAGAGCATGTTTAGTGCATGTTACATAATCCATGATGCATTTTTGCCCTGTTTAGTAAAAGCTGAATTGACTGTTTTAATATGTTTCTGTAAACTGATCCTTAAAAAAACACATGCTGATAAATCATATTTCTTACCTTCTGACATCAAACATATCACACCCTGACATCACACCCCCCTTTAAAATAATCACATTTTGTTGCTTTGCAGCCTGAAATGAAGACGAACACAGTTTTTGTTTTATGCAGCTGTGTTTACTCAGTGCAATATTAAATGTGAAGTATTAATTTCTTGTGACCCTAAATATAAACTAAATTATGGCACAAAAAATAAATAAATCAATTAATTAATTAATAAAAACATGACTAGAATTATAATTGAATGGAATTGTGAAAAATTATGAAATTATGCAAAATTGTCACACTAAAACTCTTGAAGATTTGTAATGCTCATAATGCAGCAAATCAGACTCCACTGCATGTTGCAGCACCATGGACAGCGAATCAACACAGTGAATAATGTTTCAGCACCATGGACAGTGAAGCAGCACCTCGAATGAAGCTTCAGTACCATGGACAGCTCCAACTCATACATTTCCCACAGTACTACTGAATATAATTCTAGAAGTTCCAGAGACCAGAGAATTCCAAAGCTCTCATGTTTCACTGAGAATTGTCTTGCCGTAGAAAACAGCCCAGAGAACTGCCCGAAATAATCCTGGCATGATGCCCAGTTGTCCATCAAATAAGCCTGGCCTGATGTCAGACAGAAGTGCATTGTGGGAGAGGCAGTGAGAGGGAAGTGAGAGTGCTGATTTTACCATCCAGATCCATGATAAACAAACATTCCCCCAAAGTAAACTTTGACCTGTGTGCCAAGAGATGGTGACACCTGTAATTCAGCCAATCACACTCACGGTGTAATAGCTGGTGTCTATAGATGCACATTGAATGTTGATTTCTTTGGATTTAGGTGACTTTCATATAGCAGCACGGTTGTCAGTCCTGTTTGGAACAATACAAGTGGTTCTCTCTATTATTTTTCTGTTATTTCAGTGCATCTTTAATATGCTTGTGTTTGTCTAGAATGTAAGTTTAGCTATAAAAGCATGTTGAATTCCTGTTTATGCATTTGGCAGATGCTTTTATCCAATGTGGCTTACATGCATTTAAGGTTTGTATTTTGTTCAGTTCATGCATTTCCTGGGAATCGAACTCATGACCTTGGTGTTGCTTTTTATAAAGGTCAAGAAAGTCTTGAGAGCAAGTTTAGCAGACATGTGCTGTTTGAATGTGCTTAAAGTGTACTTCTGATATAAGTGCATGTTCCACAGCTTAAACTCTGTTAAACACTAATGTTGTAGCTGTCAAACTTTCTCAGGTTATGAGAAATGGCAGGAATGCAGTCGTAGTGCTAGACAAAACTCCTGTTAAGTGTTTGATGAAGGACTATGAGGAGGAAAAAAAACGAAATTGAACAAAAATGTCAGACAGTTTAGAAAAAAAAATCCTTGAACTAGCACTTTTTACTATCATAGTACACATTCCTGGTTTTATTTTGCACAATTCATTCATCTTTTTATTTGGCCTTGGCTTGTGAGCCTTTACCCTTTCCTTTTTTAAAGTACACATTTTACTTACAATTTCTACCCAAAAAAATATTTTAGAGCTTGGCCAAAAAAGGAAATATCTTGATTTTTTTTCGTTTTAACTTATTTTAAAACTTATGTCTTATTTTAAATAATTTTATGCCACCTTGAGGCCTCCTGGTTAATAACTACTGAGTTGGTTACCAGTCTAAACAGATAACATTCTATTCTACTAGTCTACTGTTGTGCATAGACTAGTAGGATCCTGAACACTGACTGTGTGAGAGTAGCTTTAATAAATGGTTTGGCTGGAGTTGTTGCGGAACTCAGGATTTACAAAATTAATGAAGACATTAATAAGCTTAAAGAGCAGGAAACACTAAATATGAATGTGCTGTGTATAAATTGTTTTAATCAGAGACCAGAGTCCTGTGTGCATGTGTGTTTGCACCACCTAATAAAATGTGTCTTATGAAACAAAAACACTTAACCAGAGTGCCGAGTGTTCAGATTGTCCTCTGTCCCATCAGTTAACCAGACTGAATTATTTAAACTCCAAACACGTGGGAGAAGGAGAGATTTTCATTATCTGTATCAATCTTCTATCTTTCCAGGCTAAGAAGCAGGATCTGCCACGTGAGGAACAGGGTCCGTCCATCAAGAACCTGGACTTCTGGCCCAAACTGATCACGCTGATGGTGTCTGTTATTGATGAGGACAGAATGGCCTACACACCCATCATTAACCAGTGCGTATCACACACACACAAACGCATTGTGAAGCCATCCGAATGTATCTGTACCATATGTTGTTGTGTTCTTTCCACAGGAAAAAAACTTGTATATAATATCTTAAATATAATATATCTGTTTTTTTATTAATTTAATTTTAAAGCTGTGCATTCTAACTGATTGAATGTTTTCAATCTGAGACTCAACTGAGACTCAGTCTCAAACATCTGAGACGAAGTTAATATTTCAATTAAACATAACTAAGAATCCCTTCTGACAGTCTTCTGAGATATAAAAGCTTTCCTTTATATGAAGATTTGATTTTGGGATGTTCTGAACATATCCATAGATTGCAGTATTTAATAAGCACATTGCAATGAAATGCAATATGTGACGTGTGTGTGTGTGTGTGTGTG
>NW_015551080.1:327912-338752 GCF_001515605.1 Sinocyclocheilus anshuiensis | reverse complement strand
GTGTGCGATGTGGTGTGTGTGTGTGTGTGTGTGTGCGCAAAACAGACATCGATAGCCGTTTCTCCAACAGAAATTCACAGGCAGGCATTAGTTGTGAATAATTGAGCATCCTGGACAAACCCAGAGAAGAATCGCCTTTCCCTCGATTTGTTTTTCTTCCGCTTCAAGCGTTTCTGTTTATTCAACTCTCTCTTATCTTTTATCTTACCTTTTGCAGTAGTCTGTGTGTGTGAGATGTTACTGGACTTATAATGTCATTAGTTCTGGTCTCGATTAAACACACTGAAGAGGAAAACTAGATTTTCTTAGGGAATCATGCTGCCCTAAGAAACTTTAGCCAAAATATGTTGTTTCTGTGTTTTGTCTGTTTTGTTTCTAAGTTTTAGGATGAAACTCAGCGTCATACTCACTCTAATGTAAGATTACGTTGCAGCAACAAACCAATCACAGTTTAGTATGCAAATCTTAAAATGACATCATGTCTTCTTTCGAATGATGAAAATTCCATCAAGTCAGTGTGAGATTTTTAAACTTTAATCTTACTTTTATTAAGGTATAAAGTTTACATCTGAAAAAAATTAAGTATGAATAGAGTCTGTGGGTTCAGAGATTGGTGCTGAATTATTTGTTATTTGTGTAGAATGAACTCTGAGCAGAATATTGGAGGATATCAGTACAGCGCTGCCACACAAACTCTGAAATAAAATAAATAAATCTTTGTTTCAACATGCAGCAAAAAACAAATCCAAACCAAACCACATTCATGTATAGCTTGATCTCCAAATAAATCAGATTTTTGGAAATGGATTGGATTTCAGGTTTTGAAATATTAGGGATGCCAAATTGTTCAAATATCATGCCCAAAGTATCATCTCATGCTGTGCCTGAATTCACTCTTTTCCATTGTAATGTGGAACTTGTGTGCAATTTTACACACAGCATATGCATGACTATTTTTGAAATTTGAATTACAGAAAAGCTCACACTACTGTTCAAAAGTTTGGGGTTGGTAAGATTTTTGTAATGCTTTTGAAAGAAGTCTCTTCTGCAAGACTACATTTATTTGATCGAAAATACAGTAAAAACAGTAATATTGTGAAATATTATTAAAATTTCAAGTGTGTGTGTTTTCTATTGTAGTATATTTTAAAATGCAATTTATTCCTGTGATCAAAGCTGAATTTTCTTCAGTCTTCAGTGTCACATGATCTTCAGAAATCATTCTAATATGCTGATTCGCTGCTTAAGAAACATTTCTGATTATTATTCAATGTTGAAAACAGTTGTGCTGCCCAATATGTTTGTGGAAACCGTGATACATTTTATTTTTCAGGATTCTTTGATGAATAGAAAGTTCAAAAGAACAGCATTTATTTGAAATCTTTTGCAACATCATAAATGTTTTTACTGCCACTCTTGATCAATTTAATCAGTCCTTGCTGAATAAAAGTATTAATTTATTTTAAAAGAATTCTTACCAATCCCAAACTTTTAAATGGTCTCATGCAATGAGTTCAGGGCAAGGAGACTTCTGACTTTCCATTCTCTATTTCCACACTACAACTACTTAAAGTCAACATGACTTTGTTTATTTCCTTATTACATGTTCCTGGTCTTATTATGAACAATTCATCGCTATGTGCTGTTATAAGAAACAATGTTTGTCTTCATAATCTTTCATCATAATAATCCTCTGCATTCATCCTCCCAGCAGATAAAATCAGTTTTGCAAAACGGCCTGTGAACGATGTTTCATGCTGAATTGAAGTCACTGCTGTACAGTAGCAGCTGACTACATTATCTGAACAATTGGATCTGTTTCATCATTTGCAAAATTACAGTGTGTGGACGGTCAGTCCTAAAGATTTGAAAACCAGATTGGATTCACAGCAGAGAGTGATCAAGAGAGAGAGACGCTCCCTAAATGAATCGTAGTAAATGACTCCGGTTAGAAACACATCCTTCCATCCCTATGAGAGAGTTCATGATCATTATGTGTTCATCTGCATCCATATGTGTCCATCTCTGAGAGCTTCTTCTGTCCCTCCTAAAGCAATTAAACCGAGTTGGGTCTGGTGTAGATTGATCTGAGATTGTTTTTGATCAGTGGGGGAGAGCAGAGAGCTGATCGCTTCGCTCGCTGATACGGTACGGCGGCGGTTGCCATGGAAACAGCTCGCGCGATGGGTAGTACAGTGAAATTGGTGTCCATAAGCAGAATGTGCTCGCATGTGAAAAAACACACACGTCTAAAACAGGACGAGACCCTCTTACACCCCTCTCTTCTCTCTGTCGTAGTAATGGAAGGACGTGTTCCTAACCAGAGTCATTTCATATGATCAGTCACATTTGTGTTAGGTATGCATGTGTTTTTAGAGGGTTTGTGTGTTGAGTAGCAGATGGAGTGAAGACCAGACCTAGACCTCTAGAACTGAAACTGCTGGATTTATTACGATATTTATTTCATTTCAAACGCTTACTTATTATTTATTCTTCATTTTTTCTTTCTTTCTTTCTTTAGCAATTTTTAAATAAAAATTAATTCTAATAAAAAGTCATCAAAATATATATTTAGCAAATTTATTACTACATTCATTTCAAACATTTATTATTCTTTCTTCCTTTCATTATGAGTTTATAAATAAAAAATAAAAAGACATGATAATATATTTTTTAACAAAATTCATTTCAAACACTTATTTATTCTGTCTTTCTTTCTTTCTTTTGGAATTTATAAATTAAATAATTCTAATAAAAACTCATTAAAATATATATTTAGCAAATGTAATATTATATTTATTATAAATTCTTACATTTAATGTTTTATTTATTTATGGATTTTTTTATTAAACATAATTCCAATAAAAAGTCATTAAAATGTAACAAATTGATTTATATAAAATATATATGGAATTATTTATTTTTATGTATTTATAAATATTTAAAAAAATAAATGTTTAATTTTTAAAGTAATTAATTTTAATTAATTGCTGCATATGTGGTACACCACAGACAACAGGTTTTTATGTGATCTTTATGAAGATTAGGACCACTTGATCAGGACTGAATGAATTGCTGTATATGATTTTAATGATGTCTGTTTTTATTTAATTTCAGGTTCCCTCAAGAGTTGAATATGGGTAGAATTAGTTCTGAAATCATGTGGAACCTCTTCGCCATGGATATGAAGTACGCAATGGAGGGTGAGTTTCTCCTGCTCTGCTTTTTACCGTCTCTGTGGGGTTGCTGGCGTGGTTTTTCTTCTGACGTGGTTTCTGTTCAGATCTAAGAGCAGCATATGTCACAGATCAATTGTTTCTGAGCAGAACTCAAGCTGGTTTTACATCACAGTTGGACTGAGTGTTTGAGAAATGACATGTGATTCATGTTTATGTTCAGTTTTTCTGAAGCCTTTTTCATGCTCTACAAGGAGAAATATTATTCGGTTTGGTAGCAGTTTGTTTTATTTTTGCTCTGAAGTCTCCCTATAACAAATATAAAAAATTTTTAACCAAACACAGTAAGTGTAATGATATGTAAATGTGGGCGGTCAAATGTTAATGAGCTGTGATGTCATAATCATGCTTTGAAATTGAGTTTCTATAAATGATCTGGCTGGACTGGAGTGGAAGCTTTGTGTAGAGTGTGTCTGCAAACTACATTAAAATTAAACTACAATATTTCTACTGTGAGTTGCTGTGAGTTGCTTTGATACAGACTCTTCAAAGAGTGTTGTTTGTGTTGTTTGACGTTGATGGCAGTAGGACAGTGTGGCATCAGTGTTTCATGATATTCAGAGTCACCTGTGATATTTGATTCAAACACAGATGGTCTGTTGTCAAATGCTGAGACACACACACACACACACACACACACACTGCCCTGCCTCTGACCACAGATTGTCTGCTTGGAAAGCTGAGAGAATAAAAGGCCACACACACACACACACACACACACAAACTGTTCTTGAAAGTAAAAGGTGAATGAATTGCAAGGTTATTCTCTCCTCCACACACACACGCACACCTGACAGTAGATCATTTAAAAGGCAATTCCCTCTGATTCAAACTCACAGTGAGGACATCCCCTAGACGTCTGTTATTTATATAAAGATAACACAAACCCTCAACGATAACGTTTTTCTTTTTTAGACTTTCACAAAACCTTTATACAGTATATAATGCATTTTTAAGGTTTTCATAAAGCTTTATAATGCACCCTGTAATCTTCTGTATCTTTCATAAACCATTTACATTGTGTGTGTCTGTGTGTGTGTGTGTATATATATATATATATATAAAGCTGTCACACTCACATCACATGGTCTTTGTTTTCATTTTGCACCGTCTTCCCTTAGTTAATTTGTTGTTAATTTATGTAATTCTGTTCAACTGTGCACACCTCATTAACTTCAGTATTTAAGTTCATGCCTTTCACCCCTTAGTTGTCGAGTATTGTTGCTGTTGATACTGTTCTCTCTGCTTGGATCATATTGTGGATTTATTAAAGCCTGTTTGGAATTATCTTCATCATCCTGCTTGTTTGATACAACCTTAGTATCATGACTATACATATACATATGTGTGTGTGTGTGTGTGTGTGTGTATATATATATATATATATATATATATATACATGCAGAGAGAGAGAAACATTAGAGTATTTAATTTGGAATTGCAGTTTTACCAGATTTTCACTATTACTGGTAATTTTGATTCTCCAATATCCAGTATGTTTTTATAGGCTCAATCTCAATCTGTTTCGCACAGTGAATATTATATTAAAGGGATAGTTCACCCAAAAATGAAAATTCTGTCATCATTTACTCACCCTCATGTTGATGGTAACCATTGACTTCCATAGTATGGAAAAAAGTATTATGGAAGTTAATGGCTACCATCAACAGTTTGGTTACCAACATTATTCAAAATATATTATTTTGTGTTCAACAAAAGAAAGAAACTCATACAGGTTTGGAACATGTGGAGGGTGAGTAAATGACAGAATTTTCTTTTTTTTTTCTTTTTTTTTTTAATTATCCCTTTAAGAAAGATGAAATGAACACCAATATTGAAAAAATGTAAAAACTGTGCAATATAAGTTCAGATCTCACAGACTGAAGATTCTGTGCAGTCACACACACACACACACACACACACACACACATACAGCCTCTGTGTTTCACAGGTTACCGAACCATCTTTAGGTTGCCATAGGAACCAGGTGTCAAGATAATGGTAATCTATAGATTTCACACACACACACACACACTTACCGCACGCCTCTCAGCTTCTGCTGTCATTTCTTTTTAATATGGATTGACACGTTGCCATGAGATGTCACAGAAAAGAAAGGCTCAAACCTTTGTGCAGTTTCACTTTCCTTTCATTCGTGTTTTTCTTGAGGGCACGTTCAGAAATCTCTCTTTCATTTGAATATAATCCAGATTAGTTTGTGTTGACACGTTGACGTTGATTTGAGGCAGAATGCATTCGCTTTAAGGCACATAAAAACAAACACACACACACACATTAATCTGTTGGTTTGAACTTCTTGCTCAGTGTTTAGAAACCTGCTTGGGAAAAAGTCATTTTTGGATTTAGCATTTGTGTTTTGACAGTGTATGTTTGTTTTTACTTTCACATTGTCTGTGTTTAGGATTTGGGACAGTCATATTGACTCTGTATTTAACACAGACATGACTTGATACATCAGAAATCATCGGGAATTGCCATTGTGAACAGTGATTTTTTTTTTTTTGTTGATAAAACCATAAATGTAGTTAGTACACAATCAAACCTGTGTTTTTGTTTAGATGTTCTCATTAGAATCTCAAATAAGAATAGTTATAAAAATACTAATCCCATTTGCTCTGTAGCCACATGGTGTATGATATAAATAATCATATTGTATTGATCTCATTCTGCATTGGGTGGTAAAATATTGACATTTTCTGCTCAACAGAATAATATGGGTTCTACTTTGAAATCCCAGCATGCATTCATTTCTGTGTGCTGATATAATAAAGAAATATTACAGAAATGTAAGCTAGAAGCAAACCTGGCACTCACAGTCAGACTTTTAGATCACAGAAGTTTAGGTCTAATAAATGGACTATAATGGAACAAACAGTGACTAGTAGTGCAAGGATTGTTTGCGTAGATTTTCTCATTTGAGAGAGTTGAATATCTCCATATTTTTTAGGATGATTAATATGAATATCATTATTTTAATTATTTTAATTTATTATTATTTAATAATTGTTTATTATTTATTAATTAATTAATTATTAATTTTTACATATTATCAGATTTAGGTTTAAAGACCTTCACTTACATTCATTTTAATTAAAAATTAAATTATGTATAATTTTTTTTTTTTTTAAGATAAATATACTTGACTTCTTGTCTATACTTGTCCCTCTTTCATTGTACGTCAGTGGGTTTTTCCAGTTTAATCCTGCAGTAGGTCAAAACTGAGTGAGGTTTCAGAGCTGTAACTCCTTTATGTGTCAGCATGTTTGGCTGTCTTTTTATTGTGGATGTTATCAGTGGAAAAACTGACTTGTGGATTACAGCAAATCTGCTCTTCCACCCGGAGCCGCCACCTGCCCAAACGGACGAGCCCTGACGCTCCGAGATTAGAGAACGGGATCTCATGCATACGATCCGGCATGAACATCTCTCTGCATTGCATATACTGCATACATGCATGATATACAGCTTGAAGGCATATATTTACCCCAGCACATTTAGAGTAAAATAATTTCACACAATGACATGTCATGAATATCTAAGGCAGGTGTTTTACATATATTAGCATGATGATTTATTCATATCTAATAAATAAGCATATGAAGCAATTGCATACCAGCAATTTCTCTCTTTATATATCTCCCGTTATTTCACTCTCTCACATAGAGTGTGACATATTGTTCATTAATGTAAAAGACATCAGGCGAACAGCTGTACTGCTCAGATTAGGAGCTCCAGTAGATTGTTCTGTGTGGTTGCTGGTTAGAACAGGTTTCTAGAAATGGCTTGGGATTCTCCTTAAATGTACAATAGGTCTGTGGGATTTTTCGAGTTGTTCTTCATTTATCATTGTGGGTTTGTTAAAATCACTTTCTAAATATGAGCATTAGTGATAGTGATGCTTCACTTTGTAAACAGCTCAGATTGTGTGTTTTGTAGTGTTGCTGATGTTAATGAGATTCTGATCCACACAGCTGGAAGATCTGCTGGACATATGATGTCTGGAGCCTTTAAAGAGCCGCTGTACACAAAAACCCATCAGAAATACACCAGCAACACAGCAGGAGTGTGTGTGTGTGTGTGTGTATACAGATGATTTTACCCTGAAGCAGAAGAATAATTCAAAAGAAAACTGACAAGTTGTTTAGAGCAAACACTGTCTTCTCTTAGATAAAACCCCTGAGTGGTTTCAGTTTAGCTTTCAGTTTGAATGTTTTTTATCTGCATGACAAATAAGATGCGTGCAAAGAAAACACAAGGAGCATTAGGCTTTCTCTTTAAGCTGAGATGTTTGATCATCTCCGACAGAGGGTTGCAAGTGAACTATATCTCACCCAGACTCATATATTCAGTGTCTCTCACTTAACCTGGCCAGGAAATGAACCCTTAAGATAAAACCTCTTAGAGCACCGATCGACTCATCCTAGGAAGCATTATTATGGATTATAGACTCACATTTTAGCCAGAAGTGACTGTTTAAAGTTAAAAACATCTTAATGATGAATTTGTTTCCTGCAAAAACACAGATTTCCACTCCTCAATACATTAATTGCTGGACTGGAGTAGTGTGGATTATTGTGATGTTTTTATCAGCTGTTTGGACTCTCATTCTGACGGCACCCATTCACTGCAGAGCATCCATTGCTGAACAAGTGATGCAATGCTATATTTCTCCAAATCTGATGAAGAAACAAACTCATCTACATCTTGGATGGCCTGAAAGTGAGGACATTTTCAGCAAAATATCATTTTTTGGTGAGCTATTCCTTTAAAGGTGCAGTGTGTCATTTCTGCACAGTTGGCTGCACCAAACAGAAATAATGAGGGAATTCACTCCAGTTTATTTTTGCATGTGCTTTCTGCTTAGTTTTAACACCTGATTCACTAAAGGAATTATGCAAATCAGATAACGGCACAAAATGTGTGCTCAACACAATTAGCGCGGTGAAATTCCCCATCTTGCAGGTCGGTTCAGAGTGTTAGGTTGATCTGACACAAGGCTGCTTTGTAAGAAATTCAGTGCAGTCTTATTTGCTAACCGAGTACCTGCAATCTGCTTCAACCAGGTGCTAAATCTTGCAAAAAAAAAAAAGCAGTATGCAATGAGTATGTATGTTAAGTAGTTGTCATTCATCTTTCTTTGTATGTAAATTAGGCCTATTATAGATTACACTATTAGTATGCACAAATATCTATTTAAAAATATGATTGTGTATATTTTATTGATCAGTGGAACAGTAATCCATCAAAATATGATCAAATGATGGACAAAAGTGTGCAACTAGGTATATATTCACAAATGTTTGGCATTTAAAAGAACTGATTGTTTGGATCGCAGTGGTGGACTGATGCTGTAAGTCCCAGTAAAATAACCAAACACTCAAAACCGACCTGCGAGATGGGGAATTGCACCATGCAAATTGATTTCTGCACAGATTTATGGCCATGCTTGTGTCATTACCTGATTTGCATAACTCCTTTAGTGAATCACTATTAGTCGGTGCTATTGATTCTTAGTGATTCCACCCAGCAGTGTTTGCACTCTTCAGGAAGTCAATATACTGAAGGTTTATATTTATAATTAACACTGGACATTAAACTGGGATCATTTGGATTTACACTACACTCTAAAACATGATTTTATATTTTACAAGAAAATACTATTTAATTCTTTCTACTTCAAAATGTCACATTTAATTAAATATGTTACTTGCTGTTAATTTGTAATTCTTTGAGAAATTTACTAGCAATTTTGACTATTTTATATTTTTTTGTTTGTCTTTCTGGAGCTTAATAGCCTTGCATATGCTTTAATTATATGGAAAAGAGGATATTCTGAATATTCCTCAAAACATCTATATATAAACTACTGTTCAAAATTCTGGGGTCGGTTAATTAAGACTTTTATGCTCACTAAGGCTGCATTTATTTGATGAAAAATACAGTAAAAACAGTAATATTGTGAAACATTATTATGATTTCAAACAACAATTTCCTATTTGAATATGTTTTAAAATATAATATATTCCTGTGATGCGCAGCTGAATTTTCAGCATCATTACTCCAGTCTTCAGTGCCGCATGATCCTTCAGAAATCATTCTAATTTGCTGATTATTATCAATGTTGAAAATAGTTAATATTTTTGTGGAATTCATGATACATTTTTTCAGGATTCTGTAATAAATATAAAGTTCAAAAAACACCATTTACTTAAAATATTGTTGTTGCATTAAAATTGTATTTAGGAGCACTTTTGACCAATTTAATGTATTTGCTGTTTTTAAAAATTAAATTACTATAAATAAATTAAAAATTAAAAATATTATTAAAAATAAATTAATAAGAAATAATAAAATTATAAATAATAAAATAAAATATTAATTTCTTTTGAAAAAATCTTACAGAACCCAAACCTTTGTGTACATTTATCAGTTTTAATCAAATTAAAATATTTGATTAATTACAAAATTTTAAAAAGTTTAAATATTTGTAAAAATGTCTTGACTTGACAGCTTAATTGGCCAAATTAAGAGCTGTGTTACAGTTTGAATTAGTTTCATTCAAAATAATACATGCAAACTGTTTTCCAAAGTCACATAAATTTCATTTAGAAATTTTTTTCAGTTTTTCAGAAAACAAAATAAAAGCAATCAAGTTTGCATTTACTCTCATTACGGTTGTATTTTGTCAAACCCCTCTTGGCATGCAAATCATTTACTTGTGTAAAACTTTCCTTTCCATATGCCCTACAGTATCAGCCGTGTCCTTAGCTAACATTTACCGAGTCGTGTGCATTTCTTCGGATGCTAAAAGGACATAATGAAGTCGAGTAGAGTTGAAAAGCCGGCCCATCATCCTCCAGGGGTCACTTCCTCCAAATGGACAGAACTAACTCTCTCTGACCTGTTTATTCATGGTGGCTCAGGGCACCCAGTTCATTTCAACAGGGTCTGGCTGCAGACTTGCACTTGCACTCTCAGACTTGCACTCATAATGGCATAATGAACTAACAAGACATATAGACTACTGAATTGTCTTTATCGCCTTAGTCCGTTATTATGCCACATTAAGCGTTTTGCTGTATGGGAGGACAAGTGAAAGTTTGCACATTGTGTTCATGGCCATCTATGCCACGTTTTGCGATATGGGAGGAAAATACTATATACATAATTATTATATTAATAAACTATATATTGAATTTGATATTTTAATAGCATCTTAATACATCAAGCCATATTAAGTGTTTATGTTTTTCTACGGGAGGAAAACGCTTAAGGAGAGACTTTGTGCATTACGTTCATATTCTGCTGTTCTGTGGCCACGGATTTGCGGGTCTTGTCTTTTTCTTGCAGGACCATGTACGTTATTGTACTAAATTAGTTTTAATCATTAAATCACCACCACAACGTCTTGTCTCCACTGGCAACACGCACGATTTGTGTCGATTGCAAGTGACGTCGCAGGTAGTGGAGAGTGCAAGTGGCGATTGCAAGTGACATTGTAATTTAGTTTCTTTTTTTTTCTTGTCTTCACCACCTGGCTACTGTTGTAAAATGTTGAGAGATTCAAACAAACAAACAAAAAA